>NC_072897.1:75788405-76088405 GCF_027943255.1 Anastrepha obliqua
TCACTGATTACAGCATATGAGGACAGCGACGTTACACGTGAAGTTGAGCTGCTTAGAAAGTTAGTGCAGACCAAATTGGAATAATTTTCTTCTATGCAAGACTATGTCAATGGATTGTTAATGACATCTATTAAAGTGCGTAATGCTAGCTTGAGCATTGATGAAGAGGTCATTGTATCTTTAATGCTTGCGGGATTGCCGAGCGGTTACCAGGCACTAGTAATGTCTAAAGAAAATTCAAAATCCAAATTAACTGTCGACAGTTTAAGGGTGTATTGCTGCAAGACGTAAAATTTAACCGAAGCCAAGATTCAACGGAAAATGCCTTGTATTCGAAGAATCACCAACAAAGAAAAGGTGGCCGAAATTCTAACAAAAAAAAGTTCAGATGTTTTAATTGTGGTCAAGAAGGCCACATGCATAAAGACAATACAGTCGAAAAAAGCGAATGAAAACGAAGGTAAGACCAAGACGGCGATGTTTTCAAATTCGCTATTAGCAAATTCGTGCTTTCACTCTCAGAGCAGCAAAAGCTCGTGGTATGTCGACTCAGGTGCAACGTCGCATATGACAAATGATTGCCGGTTGATTCGAGAGAGAGAGCGGTAGAGCATAGTAAAGTAGTTTTGGCAAATAAACAACGAGTAACTGTCAAAAGTGTAGGCGACGTTAGCCTAATTCTGAATGTAAGAAATAGACAACTTTTAACTAATGTTCGAAACGTAGAGTATGCTCCTAGCTGTTGGGTATTGCGCTTTCTATACTCTTCTAATATATTATATAATAAACTCATACATACATGTATGTACATGCACTCATAATGTAGGATTTACTGAATTCTCTTTCTGTATAATATATATATACCTACATATATTCTTTATTTGCCTTACATGAATTGCTGAATACATTACTGTTCATAAATATGCCTATAATAACTGTTTCCTCACTCATTGCTTTTTAGCATAAATTCTTTTGTTCATCAAACCTAGAGTTGGTCATCGTATGATCTTTGCAAAATAAAGGTGCGTCTTATGCGTATAATATATTAGTTCATCGAACATGAGAAAGTGTTTTTATTTGTTAAATATATAAATTAAAACTAGCCTTTACGTTAATCTTTTGCCAGTGCGACAAATGACAAAGCAAAACAAAAGGGTGGTGTTCGAAGGCAATATGTGTAATATTTTCGATTCGAAGGGAGAATTAATCCAACAGCACATGCCGATAGCGATATGTATAAGTTAGACTGCGAAAAAGTCCCAGTTGGAAGAGCAATGACAGCGATAAACAGTTTTGATCTTTGGCATCATAGGCTAGCAACATTTGTAAACAGAGCATAAAACAAGTACAGAATTCAACAGTTGGAAGTTAATTACAATGGCGCAAGCAATGAAGCGTGCATTGTATGGTGTAAGGGTAAACAGACTAGGACAACTGATAAATCTACTGGAACACGAGTACATAATTTATTGGATTAGCACGAAGTCGTTCAGCGGTGCAAGATTTTTATTGGTTTTAGTTGATGATTTTTCTCGAAAGGTTTTTGCTATTTTTAGGAAATTATGGTAAATTTTCTTTATTATGATAATATTGGTATGGCTCAATTACGTATGGCGGCACACCCCCATCCGATGGTCCGAATTTTCGATGACGCTGAGGCATAATTGAGGTTCTATGCCGTTAATGTGCCGAATTATCTCATGCTTTAGCTCTTGAATTGTTGCTGGCTTATGGATGTACACCTTTTCTTTCAAATAACCCCAAAGAAAGAAGTCCAACGGTGTCAAATCACATGATTCTGGCGGCCAATTGACATCGCCGCGACGTGTTTTCTGTAGTATCTGTGCTAGTGCATCTTCAGAGCAAGTAGTATTAGTAGTTTTTGTTTTAGAACATGTACGTAAGTAAGTGGTTTTGGTGTTTATTTTTTTAATATAATTTAAAGCCATTGATTTCTCAGAATTCTCTTCATTAATTTGGTTGGATTTCGTTGTATAGGGAGCTGAAAGTTCTTTTTGAAGTGAAAACTTCTTTAGAATCGTTGGAAGTGATTTGAGAAAAAGTGAAACGAAAAAGCGACCCTCTTGGCTACGAAGTGTTATATTATATGTTGATATAAACGTAGCGACGAACTAAATAACTTTTATTTTTTCTTGTGATTCGAACCAAGGATTTTGGATCGGAAGCTCACATTGCTAGTCGCTCGGCTACCGCGCCATGCTGTCGGCGCTGGCCTAAAAGTTATTTAGTTACGAAGCGGTATATTATATGTTGATATAAACGTAGCGACGAACTAAATAACTTTTAGGCCAGCGCCGACAGCATGGCGCGATAGCCGAGCGGCTAGCAATGTGAGCTTCCGATCCAAAATTCTTGGTTCGAATCACAAGAAAAAAAAAATTTTTTTTTTTTTGAAATTTGCATTGTAGGACATTTCTGATTATTTATTGAAAACAGGTTTTTGGCTTTTCTATTTTTGGTTTAGATACTGAAAGTCAGTTTAAGTGAATCGGTATAAATATTTCGTACATTAATTTTTGTGAGCGTGTAATTCTCAAAAGGTTTATTACAAAATGTATTGACAAGGTAGTTTGTTGGTTGTGTATGGTATCTGTGTGTATTATACGCGTTACGACGCTCATAATAGCAACCGCGTGTGCTGTATTGCGTCCGTATTTTTATTTTTATATTCGTAAATATTTTCATTTTTAAATATTTACCGCAATTATGCCGAGAAATAATGCAGAAAAGTGTCGTGAATATCGACAGAAAAAAATATAATCAACCTATAATTATCCCCCGCTCCTAATGCTGCTATAGTTCTTTTGGTACTACGCACCCTCTATAACTGGCTGGATGGGCTTATCCTCAGTTACAGCATTTTGGTTTTTCTTTTTCTGGTTTATTGCAGTCAATGCTTTTATGTTTTCCTGCACACTTAACACATCTTGGCTGTTTACCACAATAGTTTTGTGTATGACCGTAGAATTGACATAGTTTGCATTGTGGTATCAAATTTGATGATTTTACAGGATCGATCGAGACAACTGAGTTTAAAATAGTTTTAATTTTATATATCCTTTTAACATTTTCCGCGGACTCGAATGTTAACAGAAACATATCTAAAGGCTCCTTGGTTTTCCATTTTAGTTTATTGTGAGCACTTAGTGCATTAAGCCCTTCTTTTCTTAAATCTTTTATGATTGCTTTAGCTTCACAGGAATGGTGTAGTTTTTTAACTACAACTTTAATTGGCCGCGTTTGTATGTTCTTAAAACTGTACCAGGAAATATTTTTAGTGGAAAAAGTAGTTGAGAATTTTCTATAGTCTTCAATTGAAAAAGTGTTGACTTTATATACTCCATTATTCAAGAGTTTTATCGTAAACTTTTCTTTCGACTCAGGTTTTGTTAATGTACATATATAACTGTTGGTAATTACAATATCCAGATACCATAATAGGTGGTGGGCGAGTGTTTCCTTTAGTTGGTTTAGACGGCAAGAGGTCTTCATCATTTGCTTTAGAAAATTCCGGAGATGACTCTGCCTTTCTCTTCTTTGCTGGTCTCTTCTTCAAAATCCAGTCGGTTTCGCGAGTAAGTTCTTCCTCATCAGTTGAGAAGTGTGCTATATCACTCGTTTGGAAATCCTTTGATTGGACGGATTTAAGTTTCGAATTTTCAGCTTTTAGCTCGATTATTTCTTTTGAAAGGTTTTTACACATTTCTTCAATTTTTTCTAGTTTTTTGGTGAGTTTATTAATAGTGGCTCGATTTTGTGACGTATTTCCACCGCCTGGTGGAGGCGTTCTTTGTAAACTCATTTTTATCGATCGTCGATAATGCAGTTTGATATTAATTACAGATTTGATAGCGCATGGATGGCGCGCCACACCAGTAATTTATTTTGATTAACAAGAACAGCTGGCGGCCGCTCTCCCGAAAATGTTTCTGTTTGTTTGTTTGTTTTTGTCTTTTTTTTGGTTTTTGTATTTTACCTATCTATTTGGTTCTTTGCTGATCACCGCTCCCAATATGATGTCCAGGACGGCTCTCCAATCGCTGGTATCAGTTACGGTAACTTTTGGTTTAATTTAACACTTTAATATTGTTTTATATAGTTATTTTATCTAGAGAACAAGTCAAGCACGTCCACTCACATACCCGAATGAAATTCGTTACTTCTTGGGAAAATACTGGGGAGAAAGACCAGAACATGAAACTGGCATTTTTCAGTGCGGTCTATAAAGCAGGATACATGGTCCTGCAATGTAAGCATGGCGCTTACGCGGACTGGTTAAAAGCGGCTATCACTGACGCGATACCATGAGAGGGTGCGACACTGTGTACCACAGAGGAATCAAAGATGCCTCACCCACGGATCGCTGTGGAGTACTTTCTCAAATACCAGTCCTTGGAAACCCTGAAGATACTGGGCTTTTTGCAGGGGCAAAATAAAGGCCTCCACGTCTACATCTGGCGTACACTAAAAAGAGTTGAAAGAGGCTCAAACATACCACTGGTTCTAGCAGTAGACCAGAAATCAGCAGCCAGTTTGATGGAATACAATGAAAGGGTAAACTACTGTTTCAGTCAAGCGACTCAAGCTGAAGGCTGCACCCGGCAATTCCGATGCATTGATGGACAAAATGGAAGCTGTGGAGTTAGATGCAGAAAACGAAAGCACTCCATGCAACCCTAACCCGATTGCCAATACATGAAGTGTATCCAGGCAAATCTCTATCACGCTTAGGCCGCATCGGTCGAACTTGGCATGAGGTTTGCCAAGGGAAACTTCAACTTAGGGCTTATACAGAAGCCCTGGTTAAAAAGAGGCCATACCAATGGCCACACAGTACTATGATGTGGGCGTAGTCAATCCAAGGGCTGCGCTTATCATAGACACCAACATTTGCCATTTAATGAATATATGGATGACGACGGCCACAGAACTAGTCGAAGGGGACTTTGATGGAAAGGAGCAAGAAGTCGTTATTGCCTTAGCCTATTTCCCAGGGACCGCCGACGTACTACCACAGCCAAATATCATAGGTTTAGTGAGCTACTGTAAGACAAACAACAAGATATTAATCATAGGGTGTGAAGCAAATGCACACAACACAACCCGCGGAGTACAGACACAAACAAAAGAGGTGAGTTACTTCTAGAGTTTTTAATACAAACAAATCTAGCTATTGTAAACAAGGGCTATACGAATAGAGGTTCTTGACTTGACACTCACAGTAACCACTCACTTGATATGATCAACAAGTGGAGAGTCTCCGATGAGGACTCAAAATCTGAGCATAAACATATTATTTTTAAAATCAAAGGACCAGTTAAGATCGTAATGCTGTACAGAGGTCCCAAGGCTACTAACTGCAGCAAATACTCAAATTCATTTGAATACAAACTAACCAAAAGCATGCTTCCTATAAAATCGACAGAGGAATTGGATACATCAGCTGCAAACCTGACTGACTCCATCATATCATGAAAGTAGTCCACTCAAGACAAAAACCTTGCAAATTTGCGTCTACTAGCAAGATCAAAATTTAACGACGCAAAGAAATATCAAATATGGCATGAATATTGGAAAGCCATGTATAACAAGGAACTGAGGAAATCAAAAAGGGAACTCATGGAGAAAGTTCTGTGAGGAACTAAGCGATGTCCCAGCCACGGCAAGAATACAAAAATCACTGGCCAAAGGAGTGACAAATCCAATTGGCACACTAAAGACACCGAATGGTACTTTTACAACCATTTTCGACGAAGCACTAGAGCTACTTCTAAGAACTCACTTTCCCGACTGTAGGCTTAACGCAACCTGTGACACTGATCTTGGTCAAAAAATCTTACTATCTACAGAATAGTAAACTACAAAAGGGTAGTGTGGGCAATCAACTCGTTCAAACCTCTCAAATCAACCGGACCAGATGGTACTTTTCCAGCCCTTGGAAAGGGCACTGTGAAATTAATACAAATTCTAGTACAAATATTCAGATCAAGTCTTAGTTTGGGCTATGTCCCTAAGATTTGGCAAGAAGTCAAGGTATTATTCCTACCAAAGGGAGGCAATAAGCTTTCTGAATCTCCAAAATCCTATAGGCCAATCAGTCTTACGTCTTTCATGTCGAAAACGATCGAAAAGCTACTGGACTGTTGGGAAAGTCCACAGTTACAGCACTACAAACAATTGTTCGCGATATAGACTTGACTTTTATGGACATTGAGGGTGCATTTGATAACGTGAAATTTCAAGCAATAGAACTGGCACTCTCCAAAAGGGGAGCCGATCCACCAATTGTTAAATGGGCAAGCAACATGCTAAACCAAGGGATAATCACAGCCTCTCTGCGGCAAGTTACCCTAAGAGTTACAGCCGCGAAAGGATGTTCACAAGAGGGGTACTATCGCCATTGCTCTGGTCTCTCCTGGCTGACGATTTGGTACAAGCCCTTAACAAGAAAGGATATAAAACAATAAGGTATGCAGATGACATTTCGGGGATAATTAAAGGCAACTACGAAGGAACATAAAGGACTTAATGCAGGATGCCTTAAATATAACTAGGGAGTGGTGTAGAAAAGAGGGATTATCAATCAACCCTTCCAAAACCACTATTATCCCAATTACCAGGAAAAGTGTTCTAAATATACCCACCCTGTGAATAAATGGAATAGAAGTACCTACCTCTAAAGGAAGAGGTAAAGTATCTAGGAATCATCTTGAATAAAAAATTCACTTGGGAGGCCCATCTCAACTCAGTAATAATAAAGACAACGAAAAACCTTTGGACAACAAAACAACTCTTAGGTAAATCCTGGGGTCCGAACCCTAAATGAACTTTTGGATCTACACCCAAATGGTAAGACCTATTGCACTATATGGGGCTTTGATATGCTGAGTTAAAACAAATCAAACTACTGCTATATCAAAACTGTGTAAACTACAAAGGCTGGCGTGCGTTAGCATAACAGGGGCCATGGGAATTACCCCAAATGCTGGCATGGAAGCACTTTTAAGTTTACTTCCGCTACATTTAGCAATACAAGAGGAAGCTACTATGTAAGCACTCTCTTTTCATATGAAAGCAACACTTAAACCAGGATATCTTACTGGACACCTCAATATCTTGAACAGGGTTCAACATTCAGTATAACCCTGGCGAATGACCACATGGTACCCGTACTCAATTTTATAAAGAAGTTGCTACTCTGCAGCGCCACCTGGTGGCGAGTGGTATCAATGAACATATTCTACAAACCTTCTCCGTGAAAAAATTCATGTATGTATCACTTTTTATAATAATCGGTCCAGTAGTTCCTGAGTTCATCGATGACATAGAGACAAACATTCCTTTATATATATATAAGATACAAGTTTCCCGTCTAGGGAAGAGTGGAACACTAACCCAACATGGCTAAATGATGACTCACAAAAATGGTACACAGATGGTTAAAAATCGCCAGTGGAAATCATATCCAAAAGAGGGTTCGAGAATGTAAAAATTAAAATACTTTCGCGCCGCTAATCGGTTCTCAAAGCCTTGAAGAGCTTCACATTCAAGTCAAAAGTCTTCACAGAGTGTATCAATGCACTCAACAAATTGGCCACTCATAATCAGGTCTTACTGATTTGGGTACAAGGGCATGAGGGACACGAAGGAAACGAGAAGGCAGACTTGTATGCCAAAGAGGGGCAGAAGAGCTATTTATTGGACTAACCCCATTTTTCGGCTTTAACGAAAATAATATGAAACAGGAAACCAAAACATGGATCCAGACAGAAATAAGGGAATACTGGAATGGCACAAGCGGGCTTAATCACTCCAAAAAGGTTTTGAACTTCAACGTCAACAGGGCAAAATCTGCTCTAACCCTAGATAAAAAGGGCCTCAGATTACTCTGTGGAGTACTTATTGGTCACTTTGCCTGTAATAAACACTTTAACACAATAAGGTTATCTAGTACAAGATCATGCAGGTTCTGCTGTGATGAAGAACAGTCTATGGAACACTTAATCACGAACTGTGAGGCATTAGGCCATAGGAGGCATTAGGCCAACAGATCATTCTGGTCGCAATGTATGCATTAGCCCAACCCGTACAACCATTACCATTACTCCAAACCAAGTCACACCAAGTTCTGCACAAGAACCGCAGCAATGGTTTTGGCTTTTTGGTTTGGTAAACCATTATTGTAAAATAATACAAATCTTGCAATTCTCGCTTTTACTTTTCTCTTTCCATTATTCCATTGTATATAATATATACCATTTCTTTTACTAAATAAAAGTAGTCGTCACCTTACGTTGTAACCACGCGTGCCTTTTTTATCTCTGCTCAACAGGTTATGGGCCTTTTGCAAATTAAAAAAAAAAATGGCGACCGGGATGTTAAATTTCTCATTTGAGCGGCTACGTGGCCGAGAAAATTTCGACGTCTGGAAGAGGAACGCGAAATCGTACCTGGTGCTAAAAAACTGTTGGAAGATAACAGAGACTGACGTACAAGACGTTAAAGAAAAGGATACCGATGAACGGACCTGGCGGAAATTACGCTAATGGTCGAACCGTGTAATTTTGCACACATAGCAAATGCTACAAGCGCAAAAGAGGCTTGGGATTCACTGATTACAGCATATGAGGACAGCGACGTTACACGTGAAGTTGAGCTGCTTAGAAAGTTAGTGCAGACCAAATTGGAATAATTTTCTTCTATGCAAGACTATGTCAATGAATTGTTAATGACATCTATTAAAGTGCGTAATGCTAGCTTGAGCATTGATGAAGAGGTCATTGTATCTTTAATGCTTGCGGGATTGCCGAGCGGTTACCAGGCACTAGTAATGTCTAAAGAAAATTCAAAATCCAAATTAACTGTCGACAGTTTAAGGGTGTATTGCTGCAAGACGTAAAATTTAACCGAAGCCAAGATTCAACGGAAAATGCCTTGTATTCGAAGAATCACCAACAAAGAAAAGGTGACCGAAATTCTAACAAAAAAAAGTTAAGATGTTTTAATTGTGGTCAAGAAGGCCACATGCATAAAGACAATACAGTCGAAAAAAGCGAATGAAAACGAAGGTAAGACCAAGACGGCGATGTTTTCAAATTCGCTATTAGCAAATTCGTGCTTTCACTCTCAGAGCAGCAAAAGCTCGTGGTATGTCGACTCAGGTGCAACGTCGCATATGACAAATGATTGCCGGTTGATTCGAGAGAGAGAGCGGTAGAGCATAGTAAAGTAGTTTTGGCAAATAAACAACGAGTAACTGTCAAAAGTGTAGGCGACGTTAGCCTAATTCTGAATGTAAGAAATAGACAACTTTTAACTAATGTTCGAAACGTAGAGTATGCTCCTAGCTGTTGGGTATTGCGCTTTCTATACTCTTCTAATATATTATATAATAAACTCATACATACATGTATGTACATGCACTCATAATGTAGGATTTACTGAATTCTCTTTCTGTATAATATATATATACCTACATATATTCTTTATTTGCCTTACATAAATTGCTGAATACATTACTGTTCATAAATATGCCTATAATAACTGTTTCCTCACTCATTGCTTTTTAGCATAAATTCTTTTGTTCATCAAACCTAGAGTTGGTCATCGTATGATCTTTGCAAAATAAAGGTGCGTCTTATGCGTATAATATATTAGTTCATCGAACATGAGAAAGTGTTTTTATTTGTTAAATATATAAATTAAAACTAGCCTTTACGTTAATCTTTTGCCAGTGCGACAAATGACAAAGCAAAACAAAAGGGTGGTGTTCGAAGGCAATATGTGTAATATTTTCGATTCGAAGGGAGAATTAATCCAACAGCACATGCCGATAGCGATATGTATAAGTTAGACTGCGAAAAAGTCCCAGTTGGAAGAGCAATGACAGCGATAAACAGTTTTGATCTTTGGCATCATAGGCTAGCAACATTTGTAAACAGAGCATAAAACAAGTACAGAATTCAACAGTTGGAAGTTAATTACAATGGCGCAAGCAATGAAGCGTGCATTGTATGGTGTAAGGGTAAACAGACTAGGACAACTGATAAATCTACTGGAACACGAGTACATAATTTATTGGATTAGCACGAAGTCGTTCAGCGGTGCAAGATTTTTATTGGTTTTAGTTGATGATTTTTCTCTAAAGGTTTTTGCTATTTTTAGGAAATTATGGTAAATTTTCTTTATTATGATAATATTGGTATGGCTCAATTACGTATGGCGGCACACCCCCATCCGATGGTCCGAATTTTCGATGACGCTGAGGCATAATTGAGGTTCTATGCCGTTAATGTGCCGAATTATCTCATGCTTTAGCTCTTGAATTGTTGCTGGCTTATGGATGTACACCTTTTCTTTCAAATAACCCCAAAGAAAGAAGTCCAACGGTGTCAAATCACATGATTCTGGCGGCCAATTGACATCGCCGCGACGTGTTTTCTGTAGTATCTGTGCTAGTGCATCTTCAGAGCAAGTAGTATTAGTAGTTTTTGTTTTAGAACATGTACGTAAGTAAGTGGTTTTGGTGTTTATTTTTTTAATATAATTTAAAGCCATTGATTTCTCAGAATTCTCTTCATTAATTTGGTTGGATTTCGTTGTATAGGGAGCTGAAAGTTCTTTTTGAAGTGAAAACTTCTTTAGAATCGTTGGAAGTGATTTGAGAAAAAGTGAAACGAAAAAGCGACCCTCTTGGCTACGAAGTGTTATATTATATGTTGATATAAACGTAGCGACGAACTAAATAACTTTTATTTTTTCTTGTGATTCGAACCAAGGATTTTGGATCGGAAGCTCACATTGCTAGTCGCTCGGCTACCGCGCCATGCTGTCGGCGCTGGCCTAAAAGTTATTTAGTTACGAAGCGGTATATTATATGTTGATATAAACGTAGCGACGAACTAAATAACTTTTAGGCCAGCGCCGACAGCATGGCGCGATAGCCGAGCGGCTAGCAATGTGAGCTTCCGATCCAAAATTCTTGGTTCGAATCACAAGAAAAAAAAAAATTTTTTTTTTTTGAAATTTGCATTGTAGGACATTTCTGATTATTTATTGAAAACAGGTTTTTGGCTTTTCTATTTTTGGTTTAGATACTGAAAGTCAGTTTAAGTGAATCGGTATAAATATTTCGTACATTAATTTTTGTGAGCGTGTAATTCTCAAAAGGTTTATTACAAAATGTATTGACAAGGTAGTTTGTTGGTTGTGTATGGTATCTGTGTGTATTATACGCGTTACGACGCTCATAATAGCAACCGCGTGTGCTGTATTGCGTCCGTATTTTTATTTTTATATTCGTAAATATTTTCATTTTTAAATATTTACCGCAATTATGCCGAGAAATAATGCAGAAAAGTGTCGTGAATATCGACAGAAAAAAATATAATCAACCTATAATTATCCCCCGCTCCTAATGCTGCTATAGTTCTTTTGGTACTACGCACCCTCTATAACTGGCTGGATGGGCTTATCCTCAGTTACAGCATTTTGGTTTTTCTTTTTCTGGTTTATTGCAGTCAATGCTTTTATGTTTTCCTGCACACTTAACACATCTTGGCTGTTTACCACAATAGTTTTGTGTATGACCGTAGAATTGACATAGTTTGCATTGTGGTATCAAATTTGATGATTTTACAGGATCGATCGAGACAACTGAGTTTAAAATAGTTTTAATTTTATATATCCTTTTAACATTTTCCGCGGACTCGAATGTTAACAGAAACATATCTAAAGGCTCCTTGGTTTTCCATTTTAGTTTATTGTGAGCACTTAGTGCATTAAGCCCTTCTTTTCTTAAATCTTTTATGATTGCTTTAGCTTCACAGGAATGGTGTAGTTTTTTAACTACAACTTTAATTGGCCGCGTTTGTATGTTCTTAAAACTGTACCAGGAAATATTTTTAGTGGAAAAAGTAGTTGAGAATTTTCTATAGTCTTCAATTGAAAAAGTGTTGACTTTATATACTCCATTATTCAAGAGTTTTATCGTAAACTTTTCTTTCGACTCAGGTTTTGTTAATGTACATATATAACTGTTGGTAATTACAATATCCAGATACCATAATAGGTGGTGGGCGAGTGTTTCCTTTAGTTGGTTTAGACGGCAAGAGGTCTTCATCATTTGCTTTAGAAAATTCCGGAGATGACTCTGCCTTTCTCTTCTTTGCTGGTCTCTTCTTCAAAATCCAGTCGGTTTCGCGAGTAAGTTCTTCCTCATCAGTTGAGAAGTGTGCTATATCACTCGTTTGGAAATCCTTTGATTGGACGGATTTAAGTTTCGAATTTTCAGCTTTTAGCTCGATTATTTCTTTTGAAAGGTTTTTACACATTTCTTCAATTTTTTCTAGTTTTTTGGTGAGTTTATTAATAGTGGCTCGATTTTGTGACGTATTTCCACCGCCTGGTGGAGGCGTTCTTTGTAAACTCATTTTTATCGATCGTCGATAATGCAGTTTGATATTAATTACAGATTTGATAGCGCATGGATGGCGCGCCACACCAGTAATTTATTTTGATTAACAAGAACAGCTGGCGGCCGCTCTCCCGAAAATGTTTCTGTTTGTTTGTTTGTTTTTGTCTTTTTTTTGGTTTTTGTATTTTACCTATCTATTTGGTTCTTTGCTGATCACCGCTCCCAATATGATGTCCAGGACGGCTCTCCAATCGCTGGTATCAGTTACGGTAACTTTTGGTTTAATTTAACACTTTAATATTGTTTTATATAGTTATTTTATCTAGAGAACAAGTCAAGCACGTCCACTCACATACCCGAATGAAATTCGTTACTTCTTGGGAAAATACTGGGGAGAAAGACCAGAACATAAAACTGGCATTTTTCAGTGCGGTCTATAAAGCAGGATACATGGTCCTGCATTGTAAGCATGGCGCTTACGCGGACTGGTTAAAAGCGGCTATCACTGACGCGATACCATGAGAGGGTGCGACACTGTGTACCACAGAGGAATCAAAGATGCCTCACCCACGGATCGCTGTGGAGTACTTTCTCAAATACCAGTCCTTGGAAACCCTGAAGATACTGGGCTTTTTGCAGGGGCAAAATAAAGGCCTCCACGTCTACATCTGGCGTACACTAAAAAGAGTTGAAAGAGGCTCAAACATACCACTGGTTCTAGCAGTAGACCAGAAATCAGCAGCCAGTTTGATGGAATACAATGAAAGGGTAAACTACTGTTTCAGTCAAGCGACTCAAGCTGAAGGCTGCACCCGGCAATTCCGATGCATTGATGGACAAAATGGAAGCTGTGGAGTTAGATGCAGAAAACGAAAGCACTCCATGCAACCCTAACCCGATTGCCAATACATGAAGTGTATCCAGGCAAATCTCTATCACGCTTAGGCCGCATCGGTCGAACTTGGCATGAGGTTTGCCAAGGGAAACTTCAACTTAGGGCTTATACAGAAGCCCTGGTTAAAAAGAGGCCATACCAATAGCCACACAGTACTATGATGTGGGCGTAGTCAATCCAAGGGCTGCGCTTATCATAGACACCAACATTTGCCATTTAATGAATATATAGATGACGACGGCCACAGAACTAGTCGAAGGGGACTTTGATGGAAAGGAGCAAGAAGTCGTTATTGCCTTAGCCTATTTCCCAGGGACCGCCGACGTACTACCACAGCCAAATATCATAGGTTTAGTGAGCTACTGTAAGACAAACAACAAGATATTAATCATAGGGTGTGAAGCAAATGCACACAACACAACCCGCGGAGTACAGACACAAACAAAAGAGGTGAGTTACTTCTAGAGTTTTTAATACAAACAAATCTAGCTATTGTAAACAAGGGCTATACGAATAGAGGTTCTTGACTTGACACTCACAGTAACCACTCACTTGATATGATCAACAAGTGGAGAGTCTCCGATGAGGACTCAAAATCTGAGCATAAACATATTATTTTTAAAATCAAAGGACCAGTTAAGATCGTAATGCTGTACAGAGGTCCCAAGGCTACTAACTGCAGCAAATACTCAAATTCACTTGAATACAAACTAACCAAAAGCATGCTTCCTATAAAATCGACAGAGGAATTGGATACATCAGCTGCAAACCTGACTGACTCCATCATATCATGAAAGTAGTCCACTCAAGACAAAAACCTTGCAAATTTGCGTCTACTAGCAAGATCAAAATTTAACGACGCAAAGAAATATCAAATATGGCATGAATATTGGAAAGCCATGTATAACAAGGAACTGAGGAAATCAAAAAGGGAACTCATGGAGAAAGTTCTGTGAGGAACTAAGCGATGTCCCAGCCACGGCAAGAATACAAAAATCACTGGCCAAAGGAGTGACAAATCCAATTGGCACACTAAAGACACCGAATGGTACTTTTACAACCATTTTCGACGAAGCACTAGAGCTACTTCTAAGAACTCACTTTCCCGACTGTAGGCTTAACGCAACCTGTGACACTGATCTTGGTCAAAAAATCCTACTATCTACAGAATAGTAAACTACAAAAGGGTAGTGTGGGCAATCAACTCGTTCAAACCTCTCAAATCAACCGGACCAGATGGTACTTTTCCAGCCCTTGGAAAGGGCACTGTGAAATTAATACAAATTCTAGTACAAATATTCAGATCAAGTCTTAGTTTGGGCTATGTCCCTAAGATTTGGCAAGAAGTCAAGGTATTATTCCTACCAAAGGGAGGCAATAAGCTTTCTGAATCTCCAAAATCCTATAGGCCAATCAGTCTTACGTCTTTCATGTCGAAAACGATCGAAAAGCTACTGGACTGTTGGGAAAGTCCACAGTTACAGCACTACAAACAATTGTTCGCGATATAGACTTGACTTTTATGGACATTGAGGGTGCATTTGATAACGTGAAATTTCAAGCAATAGAACTGGCACTCTCCAAAAGGGGAGCCGATCCACCAATTGTTAAATGGGCAAGCAACATGCTAAACCAAGGGATAATCACAGCCTCTCTGCGGCAAGTTACCCTAAGAGTTACAGCCGCGAAAGGATGTTCACAAGAGGGGTACTATCGCCATTGCTCTGGTCTCTCCTGGCTGACGATTTGGTACAAGCCCTTAACAAGAAAGGATATAAAACAATAAGGTATGCAGATGACATTTCGGGGATAATTAAAGGCAACCACGAAAGGAACATAAAGGACTTAATGCAGGATGCCTTAAATATAACTAGGGAGTGGTGTAGAAAAGAGGGATTATCAATCAACCCTTCCAAAACCACTATTATCCCAATTACCAGGAAAAGTGTTCTAAATATACCCACCCTGTGAATAAATGGAATAGAAGTACCTACCTCTAAAGGAAGAGGTAAAGTATCTAGGAATCATCTTGAATAAAAAATTCACTTGGGAGGCCCATCTCAACTCAGTAATAATAAAGACAACGAAAAACCTTTGGACAACAAAACAACTCTTAGGTAAATCCTGGGGTCCGAACCCTAAATGAACTTTTGGATCTACACCCAAATGGTAAGACCTATTGCACTATATGGGGCTTTGATATGCTGAGTTAAAACAAATCAAACTACTGCTATATCAAAACTGTGTAAACTACAAAGGCTGGCGTGCGTTAGCATAACAGGGGCCATGGGAATTACCCCAACTGCTGGCATGGAAGCACTTTTAAGTTTACTTCCGCTACATTTAGCAATACAAGAGGAAGCTACTATGTAAGCACTCTCTTTTCATATGAAAGCAAAACTTAAACCAGGATATCTTACTGGACACCTCAATATCTTGAACAGGGTTCAACAATCAGTATAACCCTGGCGAATGACCACATGGTACCCGTACTCAATTTTATAAAGAAGTTGCTACTCTGCAGCGCCACCTGGTGGCGAGTGGCATCAATGAGCATATTCTACAAACCTTCTCCGTGAAAAAATTCATGTATGTATCACTTTTTATAATAATCGGTCCAGTAGTTCCTGAGTTCATCGATGACATAGAGACAAACATTCCTTTTTATATATATAAGATACAAGTTTCCCGTCTAGGGAAGAGTGGAACACTAACCCAACATGGCTAAATGATGACTCACAAAAATGGTACACAGATGGTTAAAAATCGCCAGTGGAAATCATATCCAAAAGAGGGTTCGAGAATGTAAAAATTAAAATACTTTCGCGCCGCTAATCGGTTCTCAAAGCCTTGAAGAGCTTCACATTCAAGTCAAAAGTCTTCACAGAGTGTATCAATGCACTCAACAAATTGGCCACTCATAATCAGGTCTTACTGATTTGGGTACAAGGGCATGAGGGACACGAAGGAAACGAGAAGGCAGACTTGTATGCCAAAAAAGGGGCAGAAGAGATATTTATTGGACTAACCCCATTTTTCGGCTTTAACGAAAATAATATGAAACAGGAAACCAAAACATGGATCCAGACAGAAATAAGGGAATACTGGAATGGCACAAGCGGGCTTAATCACTCCAAAAAGGTTTTGAACTTCAACGTCAACAGGGCAAAATCTGCTCTAACCCTAGATAAAAAGGGCCTCAGATTACTCTGTGGAGTACTTATTGGTCACTTTGCCTGTAATAAACACTTTAACACAATAAGGTTATCTAGTACAAGATCATGCAGGTTCTGCTGTGATGAAGAGCAGTCTATGGAACACTTAATCACGAACTGTGAGGCATTAGGCCATAGGAGACACAGAATCCTGGGCTCGAACCTACTATAGGAACTACTACAAGTGCTCCCTCCTTAGGAGCTGGTTCGACTCCTCGGTATTCTAAATAATTATAATTAAGTAATTAGGGGCGCACAACAGATCATTCTGGTCGCAATGTATGCATTAGCCCAACCCGTACAACCATTACCATTACTCCAAACCAAGTCACACCAAGTTCTGCACAAGAACCTCAGCAATGGTTTTGGCTTTTTGGTTTGGTAAACCATTATTGTAAAATAATACAAATCTTGCAATTCTCGCTTTTACTTTTCTCTTTCCATTATTCCATTGTATATAATATATATATTACCATTTCTTTTACTAAATAAAAGTAGTCGTCACCTTACGTTGTAACCACGCGTGCCTTTTTTATCTCTGCTCAACAGGTTATGGGCCTTTTGCAAATTAAAAAAAAAAATGGCGACCGGGATGTTAAATTTCTCATTTGAGCGGCTACGTGGCCGAGAAAATTTCGACGTCTGGAAGAGGAACGCGAAATCGTACCTGGTGCTAAAAAACTGTTGGAAGATAACAGAGACTGACGTACAAGACGTTAAAGAAAAGGATACCGATGAACGGACCTGGCGGAAATTACGCTAATGGTCGAACCGTGTAATTTTGCACACATAGCAAATGCTACAAGCGCAAAAGAGGCTTGGGATTCACTGATTACAGCATATGAGGACAGCGACGTTACACGTGAAGTTGAGCTGCTTAGAAAGTTAGTGCAGACCAAATTGGAATAATTTTCTTCTATGCAAGACTATGTCAATGAATTGTTAATGACATCTATTAAAGTGCGTAATGCTAGCTTGAGCATTGATGAAGAGGTCATTGTATCTTTAATGCTTGCGGGATTGCCGAGCGGTTACCAGGCACTAGTAATGTCTAAAGAAAATTCAAAATCCAAATTAACTGTCGACAGTTTAAGGGTGTATTGCTGCAAGACGTAAAATTTAACCGAAGCCAAGATTCAACGGAAAATGCCTTGTATTCGAAGAATCACCAACAAAGAAAAGGTGACCGAAATTCTAACAAAAAAAAGTTAAGATGTTTTAATTGTGGTCAAGAAGGCCACATGCATAAAGACAATACAGTCGAAAAAAGCGAATGAAAACGAAGGTAAGACCAAGACGGCGATGTTTTCAAATTCGCTATTAGCAAATTCGTGCTTTCACTCTCAGAGCAGCAAAAGCTCGTGGTATGTCGACTCAGGTGCAACGTCGCATATGACAAATGATTGCCGGTTGATTCGAGAGAGAGAGCGGTAGAGCATAGTAAAGTAGTTTTGGCAAATAAACAACGAGTAACTGTCAAAAGTGTAGGCGACGTTAGCCTAATTCTGAATGTAAGAAATAGACAACTTTTAACTAATGTTCGAAACGTAGAGTATGCTCCTAGCTGTTGGGTATTGCGCTTTCTATACTCTTCTAATATATTATATAATAAACTCATACATACATGTATGTACATGCACTCATAATGTAGGATTTACTGAATTCTCTTTCTGTATAATATACAGTGGCACAGTAAAGTCTACATACCCCATTGAAAAGCGAGGTTTGGAGATTTCTGTGAACATTGTAGCATTAGAATATATTCCAAACAAATCCAATCTAACAACAAACAATAAATTTTAACAAAAAAATTTTAATCCAAAAATATTTATTAACAAAAACAAACAAAATTCATTTTCCAAACACAGAAAAGTCTGCATACGGCTTTCTAGTGGAGTACACAAAATGCAGTTCTGTACTCAAACAGTGCTACCAATCACTTCAGGCGTCTTTACTAGATACCATTAGTTAGAAAGAAGTTTAGTTCTTCGATATTAATATTGTAGCTGTGTTAATTTAACCAAAACGGGTAAAGAAATCTGTGTTAAAGTACGTGAGCTAATTGTGAAATATTATAAGGAAAAAAATCTTTAAGAGAGATTGGAGAACTGGTCGGACATCCAAATCAAGCATTCAAACAATTATTCGGAAATATAATCACACTAATAGTGTAGAAAACAAACCAAGAAGTGGTCGCCCACCTAAACTGACTCCTCGTGCTAAGCGAAAAATATTGTTAGACGTGCAAGAAAATCCAAGAATAACAGCAATAGAAATTGCAAAAACCCTGAAAAATCAGGATATTGCTTCAGTGCATCCAGAAACGGTGAGACATTTATTGAGAAGCAATGGAATCCACAACCGTGTGCCTCGAAAGAAGCCATTCATCAGCAAAATAAATATGGTGAAACGAGTCGAATTTGCTAAGAAATATATTGATCCATACGAAGATTTTTGGGCTTATGTTTTATTTAGTGACGAAAGCAAGTTCAACTTGTTTGGCTATGATGGCAAACAAAAAGTATGGCGTCGAAATAATGAAGCATTATTGCCCAAAAACTTGCTTCCTACGGTGAAGCACGGTGGTGGCTCCATAATGGTTTGGGGCTGCATGTCAGCAGCTGGGGTGGGTAATTTTGGACATTGGGTATATTTGGACATTCTCAAAGATAATTTGAAGCAATCCACGAGTAAACTGGGTCTTACGGCGGGTTGGTACTTTCAGCAAGATAACGACCCAAAACATACCGCTGGTGTTGTCAAAGAATGGCTACTATATAATGTGCCCCATCAACTTCATTCCCCACCCCAGTCACCGGATTTGAACCCCATAGAGAATTTATGGGATGAATTGGATCCTCGCATTAGGAAAAGGACAATTAAAAATAAACAGGACCTCAAAAATGCTTTACTTGAAGAGTGGAATTTAATTTCGAATAATTACACAAAAGTATTCTTAAATTCCATGCAAAATAGATTAAATGCTGTTCTAGAAAGTCGTGGCGGACCCACCAAGTATTAATTCTGTTGTCTTTTTATTTCCTTTTAAGTGAAACACATTCTTTTTACAAAGTATGCAGACTTTTCTGTGTTTGGAAAATGGATTTTGTTCGTTTTTGTTAATAAATACTTTCGGATTAAAATTTTTTTATTAAAATTTATTGTTTGTTGTTAAATTGGATTTGTTTGGAATATATTCTAATGCTACAATGTTCACAGAAATCTCGAAACCTCGTTTTTCAATGGGGTATGTAGACTTTACTGTGCCACTGTATATATACCTACATATATTCTTTATTTGCCTTACATAAATTGCTGAATACATTACTGTTCATAAATATGCCTATAATAACTGTTTCCTCACTCATTGCTTTTTAGCATAAATTCTTTTGTTCATCAAACCTAGAGTTGGTCATCGTATGATCTTTGCAAAATAAAGGTGCGTCTTATGCGTATAATATATTAGTTCATCGAACATGAGAAAGTGTTTTTATTTGTTAAATATATAAATTAAAACTAGCCTTTACGTTAATCTTTTGCCAGTGCGACAAATGACAAAGCAAAACAAAAGGGTGGTGTTCGAAGGCAATATGTGTAATATTTTCGATTCGAAGGGAGAATTAATCCAACAGCACATGCCGATAGCGATATGTATAAGTTAGACTGCGAAAAAGTCCCAGTTGGAAGAGCAATGACAGCGATAAACAGTTTTGATCTTTGGCATCATAGGCTAGCAACATTTGTAAACAGAGCATAAAACAAGTACAGAATTCAACAGTTGGAAGTTAATTACAATGGCGCAAGCAATGAAGCGTGCATTGTATGGTGTAAGGGTAAACAGACTAGGACAACTGATAAATCTACTGGAACACGAGTACATAATTTATTGGATTAGCACGAAGTCGTTCAGCGGTGCAAGATTTTTATTGGTTTTAGTTGATGATTTTTCTCTAAAGGTTTTTGCTATTTTTAGGAAATTATGGTAAATTTTCTTTATTATGATAATATTGGTATGGCTCAATTACGTATGGCGGCACACCCCCATCCGATGGTCCGAATTTTCGATGACGCTGAGGCATAATTGAGGTTCTATGCCGTTAATGTGCCGAATTATCTCATGCTTTAGCTCTTGAATTGTTGCTGGCTTATGGATGTACACCTTTTCTTTCAAATAACCCCAAAGAAAGAAGTCCAACGGTATCAAATCACATGATTCTGGCGGCCAATTGACATCGCCGCGACGTGTTTTCTGTAGTATCTGTGCTAGTGCATCTTCAGAGCAAGTAGTATTAGTAGTTTTTGTTTTAGAACATGTACGTAAGTAAGTGGTTTTGGTGTTTATTTTTTTAATATAATTTAAAGCCATTGATTTCTCAGAATTCTCTTCATTAATTTGGTTGGATTTCGTTGTATAGGGAGCTGAAAGTTCTTTTTGAAGTGAAAACTTCTTTAGAATCGTTGGAAGTGATTTGAGAAAAAGTGAAACGAAAAAGCGACCCTCTTGGCTACGAAGTGTTATATTATATGTTGATATAAACGTAGCGACGAACTAAATAACTTTTATTTTTTCTTGTGATTCGAACCAAGGATTTTGGATCGGAAGCTCACATTGCTAGTCGCTCGGCTACCGCGCCATGCTGTCGGCGCTGGCCTAAAAGTTATTTAGTTACGAAGCGGTATATTATATGTTGATATAAACGTAGCGACGAACTAAATAACTTTTAGGCCAGCGCCGACAGCATGGCGCGATAGCCGAGCGGCTAGCAATGTGAGCTTCCGATCCAAAATTCTTGGTTCGAATCACAAGAAAAAAAAAATTTTTTTTTTTTGAAATTTGCATTGTAGGACATTTCTGATTATTTATTGAAAACAGGTTTTTGGCTTTTCTATTTTTGGTTTAGATACTGAAAGTCAGTTTAAGTGAATCGGTATAAATATTTCGTACATTAATTTTTGTGAGCGTGTAATTCTCAAAAGGTTTATTACAAAATGTATTGACAAGGTAGTTTGTTGGTTGTGTATGGTATCTGTGTGTATTATACGCGTTACGACGCTCATAATAGCAACCGCGTGTGCTGTATTGCGTCCGTATTTTTATTTTTATATTCGTAAATATTTTCATTTTTAAATATTTACCGCAATTATGCCGAGAAATAATGCAGAAAAGTGTCGTGAATATCGACAGAAAAAAATATAATCAACCTATAATTATCCCCCGCTCCTAATGCTGCTATAGTTCTTTTGGTACTACGCACCCTCTATAACTGGCTGGATGGGCTTATCCTCAGTTACAGCATTTTGGTTTTTCTTTTTCTGGTTTATTGCAGTCAATGCTTTTATGTTTTCCTGCACACTTAACACATCTTGGCTGTTTACCACAATAGTTTTGTGTATGACCGTAGAATTGACATAGTTTGCATTGTGGTATCAAATTTGATGATTTTACAGGATCGATCGAGACAACTGAGTTTAAAATAGTTTTAATTTTATATATCCTTTTAACATTTTCCGCGGACTCGAATGTTAACAGAAACATATCTAAAGGCTCCTTGGTTTTCCATTTTAGTTTATTGTGAGCACTTAGTGCATTAAGCCCTTCTTTTCTTAAATCTTTTATGATTGCTTTAGCTTCACAGGAATGGTGTAGTTTTTTAACTACAACTTTAATTGGCCGCGTTTGTATGTTCTTAAAACTGTACCAGGAAATATTTTTAGTGGAAAAAGTAGTTGAGAATTTTCTACAGTCTTCAATTGAAAAAGTGTTGACTTTATATACTCCATTATTCAAGAGTTTTATCGTAAACTTTTCTTTCGACTCAGGTTTTGTTAATGTACATATATAACTGTTGGTAATTACAATATCCAGATACCATAATAGGTGGTGGGCGAGTGTTTCCTTTAGTTGGTTTAGACGGCAAGAGGTCTTCATCATTTGCTTTAGAAAATTCCGGAGATGACTCTGCCTTTCTCTTCTTTGCTGGTCTCTTCTTCAAAATCCAGTCGGTTTCGCGAGTAAGTTCTTCCTCATCAGTTGAGAAGTGTGCTATATCACTCGTTTGGAAATCCTTTGATTGGACGGATTTAAGTTTCGAATTTTCAGCTTTTAGCTCGATTATTTCTTTTGAAAGGTTTTTACACATTTCTTCAATTTTTTCTAGTTTTTTGGTGAGTTTATTAATAGTGGCTCGATTTTGTGACGTATTTCCACCGCCTGGTGGAGGCGTTCTTTGTAAACTCATTTTTATCGATCGTCGATAATGCAGTTTGATATTAATTACAGATTTGATAGCGCATGGATGGCGCGCCACACCAGTAATTTATTTTGATTAACAAGAACAGCTGGCGGCCGCTCTCCCGAAAATGTTTCTGTTTGTTTGTTTGTTTTTGTCTTTTTTTTGGTTTTTGTATTTTACCTATCTATTTGGTTCTTTGCTGATCACCGCTCCCAATATGATGTCCAGGACGGCTCTCCAATCGCTGGTATCAGTTACGGTAACTTTTGGTTTAATTTAACACTTTAATATTGTTTTATATAGTTATTTTATCTAGAGAACAAGTCAAGCACGTCCACTCACATACCCGAATGAAATTCGTTACTTCTTGGGAAAATACTGGGGAGAAAGACCAGAACATGAAACTGGCATTTTTCAGTGCGGTCTATAAAGCAGGATACATGGTCCTGCATTGTAAGCATGGCGCTTACGCGGACTGGTTAAAAGCGGCTATCACTGACGCGATACCATGAGAGGGTGCGACACTGTGTACCACAGAGGAATCAAAGATGCCTCACCCACGGATCGCTGTGGAGTACTTTCTCAAATACCAGTCCTTGGAAACCCTGAAGATACTGGGCTTTTTGCAGGGGCAAAATAAAGGCCTCCACGTCTACATCTGGCGTACACTAAAAAGAGTTGAAAGAGGCTCAAACATACCACTGGTTCTAGCAGTAGACCAGAAATCAGCAGCCAGTTTGATGGAATACAATGAAAGGGTAAACTACTGTTTCAGTCAAGCGACTCAAGCTGAAGGCTGCACCCGGCAATTCCGATGCATTGATGGACAAAATGGAAGCTGTGGAGTTAGATGCAGAAAACGAAAGCACTCCATGCAACCCTAACCCGATTGCCAATACATGAAGTGTATCCAGGCAAATCTCTATCACGCTTAGGCCGCATCGGTCGAACTTGGCATGAGGTTTGCCAAGGGAAACTTCAACTTAGGGCTTATACAGAAGCCCTGGTTAAAAAGAGGCCATACCAATGGCCACACAGTACTATGATGTGGGCGTAGTCAATCCAAGGGCTGCGCTTATCATAGACACCAACATTTGCCATTTGATGAATATATGGATGACGACGGCCACAGAACTAGTCGAAGGGGACTTTGATGGAAAGGAGCAAGAAGTCGTTATTGCCTTAGCCTATTTCCCAGGGACCGCCGACGTACTACCACAGCCAAATATCATAGGTTTAGTGAGCTACTGTAAGACAAACAACAAGATATTAATCATAGGGTGTGAAGCAAATGCACACAACACAACCCGCGGAGTACAGACACAAACAAAAGAGGTGAGTTACTTCTAGAGTTTTTAATACAAACAAATCTAGCTATTGTAAACAAGGGCTATACGAATAGAGGTTCTTGACTTGACACTCACAGTAACCACTCACTTGATATGATCAACAAGTGGAGAGTCTCCGATGAGGACTCAAAATCTGAGCATAAACATATTATTTTTAAAATCAAAGGACCAGTTAAGATCGTAATGCTGTACAGAGGTCCCAAGGCTACTAACTGCAGCAAATACTCAAATTCACTTGAATACAAACTAACCAAAAGCATGCTTCCTATAAAATCGACAGAGGAATTGGATACATCAGCTGCAAACCTGACTGACTCCATCATATCATGAAAGTAGTCCACTCAAGACAAAAACCTTGCAAATTTGCGTCTACTAGCAAGATCAAAATTTAACGACGCAAAGAAATATCAAATATGGCATGAATATTGGAAAGCCATGTATAACAAGGAACTGAGGAAATCAAAAAGGGAACTCATGGAGAAAGTTCTGTGAGGAACTAAGCGATGTCCCAGCCACGGCAAGAATACAAAAATCACTGACCAAAGGAGTGACAAATCCAATTGGCACACTAAAGACACCGAATGGTACTTTTACAACCATTTTCGACGAAGCACTAGAGCTACTTCTAAGAACTCACCTTCCCGACTGTAGGCTTAACGCAACCTGTGACACTGATCTTGGTCAAAAAATCCTACTATCTACAGAATAGTAAACTACAAAAGGGTAGTGTGGGCAATCAACTCGTTCAAACCTCTCAAATCAACCGGACCAGATGGTACTTTTCCAGCCCTTGGAAAGGGCACTGTGAAATTAATACAAATTCTAGTACAAATATTCAGATCAAGTCTTAGTTTGGGCTATGTCCCTAAGATTTGGCAAGAAGTCAAGGTATTATTCCTACCAAAGGGAGGCAATAAGCTTTCTGAATCTCCAAAATCCTATAGGCCAATCAGTCTTACGTCTTTCATGTCGAAAACGATCGAAAAGCTACTGGACTGTTGGGAAAGTCCACAGTTACAGCACTACAAACAATTGTTCGCGATATAGACTTGACTTTTATGGACATTGAGGGTGCATTTGATAACGTGAAATTTCAAGCAATAGAACTGGCACTCTCCAAAAGGGGAGCCGATCCACCAATTGTTAAATGGGCAAGCAACATGCTAAACCAAGGGATAATCACAGCCTCTCTGCGGCAAGTTACCCTAAGAGTTACAGCCGCGAAAGGATGTTCACAAGAGGGGTACTATCGCCATTGCTCTGGTCTCTCCTGGCTGACGATTTGGTACAAGCCCTTAACAAGAAAGGATATAAAACAATAAGGTATGCAGATGACATTTCGGGGATAATTAAAGGCAACCACGAAAGGAACATAAAGGACTTAATGCAGGATGCCTTAAATATAACTAGGGAGTGGTGTAGAAAAGAGGGATTATCAATCAACCCTTCCAAAACCACTATTATCCCAATTACCAGGAAAAGTGTTCTAAATATACCCACCCTGTGAATAAATGGAATAGAAGTACCTACCTCTAAAGGAAGAGGTAAAGTATCTAGGAATCATCTTGAATAAAAAATTCACTTGGGAGGCCCATCTCAACTCAGTAATAATAAAGACAACGAAAAACCTTTGGACAACAAAACAACTCTTAGGTAAATCCTGGGGTCCGAACCCTAAATGAACTTTTGGATCTACACCCAAATGGTAAGACCTATTGCACTATATGGGGCTTTGATATGCTGAGTTAAAACAAATCAAACTACTGCTATATCAAAACTGTGTAAACTACAAAGGCTGGCGTGCGTTAGCATAACAGGGGCCATGGGAATTACCCCAACTGCTGGCATGGAAGCACTTTTAAGTTTACTTCCGCTACATTTAGCAATACAAGTGGAAGCTACTATGTAAGCACTCTCTTTTCATATGAAAGCAAAACTTAAACCAGGATATCTTACTGGACACCTCAATATCTTGAACAGGGTTCAACAATCAGTATAACCCTGGCGAATGACCACATGGTACCCGTACTCAATTTTATAAAGAAGTTGCTACTCTGCAGCGCCACCTGGTGGCGAGTGGCATCAATGAGCATATTCTACAAACCTTCTCCGTGAAAAAATTCATGTATGTATCACTTTTTATAATAATCGGTCCAGTAGTTCCTGAGTTCATCGATGACATAGAGACAAACATTCCTTTTTATATATATAAGATACAAGTTTCCCGTCTAGGGAAGAGTGGAACACTAACCCAACATGGCTAAATGATGACTCACAAAAATGGTACACAGATGGTTAAAAATCGCCAGTGGAAATCATATCCAAAAGAGGGTTCGAGAATGTAAAAATTAAAATACTTTCGCGCCGCTAATCGGTTCTCAAAGCCTTGAAGAGCTTCACATTCAAGTCAAAAGTCTTCACAGAGTGTATCAATGCACTCAACAAATTGGCCACTCATAATCAGGTCTTACTGATTTGGGTACAAGGGCATGAGGGACACGAAGGAAACGAGAAGGCAGACTTGTATGCCAAAAAAGGGGCAGAAGAGATATTTATTGGACTAACCCCATTTTTCGGCTTTAACGAAAATAATATGAAACAGGAAACCAAAACATGGATCCAGACAGAAAAAAGGGAATACTGGAATGGCACAAGCGGGCTTAATCACTCCAAAAAGGTTTTGAACTTCAACGTCAACAGGGCAAAATCTGCTCTAACCCTAGATAAAAAGGGCCTCAGATTACTCTGTGGAGTACTTATTGGTCACTTTGCCTGTAATAAACACTTTAACACAATAAGGTTATCTAGTACAAGATCATGCAGGTTCTGCTGTGATGAAGAGCAGTCTATGGAACACTTAATCACGAACTGTGAGGCATTAGGCCATAGGAGACACAGAATCCTGGGCTCGAACCTACTATAGGAACTACTACAAGTGCTCCCTCCTTAGGAGCTGGTTCGACTCCTCGGTATTCTAAATAATTATAATTAAGTAATTAGGGGCGCACAACAGATCATTCTGGTCGCAATGTATGCATTAGCCCAACCCGTACAACCATTACCATTACTCCAAACCAAGTCACACCAAGTTCTGCACAAGAACCTCAGCAATGGTTTTGGCTTTTTGGTTTGGTAAACCATTATTGTAAAATAATACAAATCTTGCAATTCTCGCTTTTACTTTTCTCTTTCCATTATTCCATTGTATATAATATATATATTACCATTTCTTTTACTAAATAAAAGTAGTCGTCACCTTACGTTGTAACCACGCGTGCCTTTTTTATCTCTGCTCAACAGGTTATGGGCCTTTTGCAAATTAAAAAAAAAAAATGGCGACCGGGATGTTAAATTTCTCATTTGAGCGGCTACGTGGCCGAGAAAATTTCGACGTCTGGAAGAGGAACGCGAAATCGTACCTGGTGCTAAAAAACTGTTGGAAGATAACAGAGACTGACGTACAAGACGTTAAAGAAAAGGATACCGATGAACGGACCTGGCGGAAATTACGCTAATGGTCGAACCGTGTAATTTTGCACACATAGCAAATGCTACAAGCGCAAAAGAGGCTTGGGATTCACTGATTACAGCATATGAGGACAGCGACGTTACACGTGAAGTTGAGCTGCTTAGAAAGTTAGTGCAGACCAAATTGGAATAATTTTCTTCTATGCAAGACTATGTCAATGAATTGTTAATGACATCTATTAAAGTGCGTAATGCTAGCTTGAGCATTGATGAAGAGGTCATTGTATCTTTAATGCTTGCGGGATTGCCGAGCGGTTACCAGGCACTAGTAATGTCTAAAGAAAATTCAAAATCCAAATTAACTGTCGACAGTTTAAGGGTGTATTGCTGCAAGACGTAAAATTTAACCGAAGCCAAGATTCAACGGAAAATGCCTTGTATTCGAAGAATCACCAACAAAGAAAAGGTGACCGAAATTCTAACAAAAAAAAGTTAAGATGTTTTAATTGTGGTCAAGAAGGCCACATGCATAAAGACAATACAGTCGAAAAAAGCGAATGAAAACGAAGGTAAGACCAAGACGGCGATGTTTTCAAATTCGCTATTAGCAAATTCGTGCTTTCACTCTCAGAGCAGCAAAAGCTCGTGGTATGTCGACTCAGGTGCAACGTCGCATATGACAAATGATTGCCGGTTGATTCGAGAGAGAGAGCGGTAGAGCATAGTAAAGTAGTTTTGGCAAATAAACAACGAGTAACTGTCAAAAGTGTAGGCGACGTTAGCCTAATTCTGAATGTAAGAAATAGACAACTTTTAACTAATGTTCGAAACGTAGAGTATGCTCCTAGCTGTTGGGTATTGCGCTTTCTATACTCTTCTAATATATTATATAATAAACTCATACATACATGTATGTACATGCACTCATAATGTAGGATTTACTGAATTCTCTTTCTGTATTATATATATATACCTACATATATTCTTTATTTGCCTTACATGAATTGCTGAATACATTACTGTTCATAAATATGCCTATAATAACTGTTTCCTCACTCATTGCTTTTTAGCATAAATTCTTTTGTTCATCAAACCTAGAGTTGGTCATCGTATGATCTTTGCAAAATAAAGGTGCGTCTTATGCGTATAATAGTTCATCGAACATGAGAAAGTGTTTTTATTTGTTAAATATATAAATTAAAACTAGCCTTTACGTTAATCTTTTGCCAGTGCGAGAAATGACAAAGCAAAACAAAAGGGTGGTGTTCGAAGGCAATATGTGTAATATTTTCGATTCGAAGGGAGAATTAATCCAACAGCACATGCCGATAGCGATATGTATAAGTTAGACTGCGAAAAAGTCCCAGTTGGAAGAGCAATGACAGCGATAAACAGTTTTGATCTTTGGCATCATAGGCTAGCAACATTTGTAAACAGAGCATAAAACAAGTACAGAATTCAACAGTTGGAAGTTAATTACAATGGCGCAAGCAATGAAGCGTGCATTGTATGGTGCAAGGGTAAACAGACTAGGACATCTGATAAATCTACTGGAACACGAGTACATAATTTATTGGATTAGCACGAAGTCGTTCAGCGGTGCAAGATTTTTATTGGTTTTAGTTGATGATTTTTCTCTAAAGGTTTTTGCTATTTTTAGGAAATTATGGTAAATTTTCTTTATTATGATAATATTGGTATGGCTCAATTACGTATGGCGGCACACCCCCATCCGATGGTCCGAATTTTCGATGACGCTGAGGCATAATTGAGGTTCTATGCCGTTAATGTGCCGAATTATCTCATGCTTTAGCTCTTGAATTGTTGCTGGCTTATGGATGTACACCTTTTCTTTCAAATAACCCCAAAGAAAGAAGTCCAACGGTGTCAAATCACATGATTCTGGCGGCCAATTGACATCGCCGCGACGTGTTTTCTGTAGTATCTGTGCTAGTGCATCTTCAGAGCAAGTAGTATTAGTAGTTTTTGTTTTAGAACATGTACGTAAGTAAGTGGTTTTGGTGTTTATTTTTTTAATATAATTTAAAGCCATTGATTTCTCAGAATTCTCTTCATTAATTTGGTTGGATTTCGTTGTATAGGGAGCTGAAAGTTCTTTTTGAAGTGAAAACTTCTTTAGAATCGTTGGAAGTGATTTGAGAAAAAGTGAAACGAAAAAGCGACCCTCTTGGCTACGAAGTGTTATATTATATGTTGATATAAACGTAGCGACGAACTAAATAACTTTTATTTTTTCTTGTGATTCGAACCAAGGATTTTGGATCGGAAGCTCACATTGCTAGTCGCTCGGCTACCGCGCCATGCTGTCGGCGCTGGCCTAAAAGTTATTTAGTTACGAAGCGGTATATTATATGTTGATATAAACGTAGCGACGAACTAAATAACTTTTAGGCCAGCGCCGACAGCATGGCGCGATAGCCGAGCGGCTAGCAATGTGAGCTTCCGATCCAAAATTCTTGGTTCGAATCACAAGAAAAAAAAAATTTTTTTTTTTTTGAAATTTGCATTGTAGGACATTTCTGATTATTTATTGAAAACAGGTTTTTGGCTTTTCTATTTTTGGTTTAGATACTGAAAGTCAGTTTAAGTGAATCGGTATAAATATTTCGTACATTAATTTTTGTGAGCGTGTAATTCTCAAAAGGTTTATTACAAAATGTATTGACAAGGTAGTTTGTTGGTTGTGTATGGTATCTGTGTGTATTATACGCGTTACGACGCTCATAATAGCAACCGCGTGTGCTGTATTGCGTCCGTATTTTTATTTTTATATTCGTAAATATTTTCATTTTTAAATATTTACCGCAATTATGCCGAGAAATAATGCAGAAAAGTGTCGTGAATATCGACAGAAAAAAATATAATCAACCTATAATTATCCCCCGCTCCTAATGCTGCTATAGTTCTTTTGGTACTACGCACCCTCTATAACTGGCTGGATGGGCTTATCCTCAGTTACAGCATTTTGGTTTTTCTTTTTCTGGTTTATTGCAGTCAATGCTTTTATGTTTTCCTGCACACTTAACACATCTTGGCTGTTTACCACAATAGTTTTGTGTATGACCGTAGAATTGACATAGTTTGCATTGTGGTATCAAATTTGATGATTTTACAGGATCGATCGAGACAACTGAGTTTAAAATAGTTTTAATTTTATATATCCTTTTAACATTTTCCGCGGACTCGAATGTTAACAGAAACATATCTAAAGGCTCCTTGGTTTTCCATTTTAGTTTATTGTGAGCACTTAGTGCATTAAGCCCTTCTTTTCTTAAATCTTTTATGATTGCTTTAGCTTCACAGGAATGGTGTAGTTTTTTAACTACAACTTTAATTGGCCGCGTTTGTATGTTCTTAAAACTGTACCAGGAAATATTTTTAGTGGAAAAAGTAGTTGAGAATTTTCTATAGTCTTCAATTGAAAAAGTGTTGACTTTATATACTCCATTATTCAAGAGTTTTATCGTAAACTTTTCTTTCGACTCAGGTTTTGTTAATGTACATATATAACTGTTGGTAATTACAATATCCAGATACCATAATAGGTGGTGGGCGAGTGTTTCCTTTAGTTGGTTTAGACGGCAAGAGGTCTTCATCATTTGCTTTAGAAAATTCCGGAGATGACTCTGCCTTTCTCTTCTTTGCTGGTCTCTTCTTCAAAATCCAGTCGGTTTCGCGAGTAAGTTCTTCCTCATCAGTTGAGAAGTGTGCTATATCACTCGTTTGGAAATCCTTTGATTGGACGGATTTAAGTTTCGAATTTTCAGCTTTTAGCTCGATTATTTCTTTTGAAAGGTTTTTACACATTTCTTCAATTTTTTCTAGTTTTTTGGTGAGTTTATTAATAGTGGCTCGATTTTGTGACGTATTTCCACCGCCTGGTGGAGGCGTTCTTTGTAAACTCATTTTTATCGATCGTCGATAATGCAGTTTGATATTAATTACAGATTTGATAGCGCATGGATGGCGCGCCACACCAGTAATTTATTTTGATTAACAAGAACAGCTGGCGGCCGCTCTCCCGAAAATGTTTCTGTTTGTTTGTTTGTTTTTGTCTTTTTTTTGGTTTTTGTATTTTACCTATCTATTTGGTTCTTTGCTGATCACCGCTCCCAATATGATGTCCAGGACGGCTCTCCAATCGCTGGTATGAGTTACGGTAACTTTTGGTTTAATTTAACACTTTAATATTGTTTTATATAGTTATTTTATCTAGAGAACAAGTCAAGCACGTCCACTCACATACCCGAATGAAATTCGTTACTTCTTGGGAAAATACTGGGGAGAAAGACCAGAACATAAAACTGGCATTTTTCAGTGCGGTCTATAAAGCAGGATACATGGTCCTGCATTGTAAGCATGGCGCTTACGCGGACTGGTTAAAAGCGGCTATCACTGACGCGATACCATGAGAGGGTGCGACACTGTGTACCACAGAGGAATCAAAGATGCCTCACCCACGGATCGCTGTGGAGTACTTTCTCAAATACCAGTCCTTGGAAACCCTGAAGATACTGGGCTTTTTGCAGGGGCAAAATAAAGGCCTCCACGTCTACATCTGGCGTACACTAAAAAGAGTTGAAAGAGGCTCAAACATACCACTGGTTCTAGCAGTAGACCAGAAATCAGCAGCCAGTTTGATGGAATACAATGAAAGGGTAAACTACTGTTTCAGTCAAGCGACTCAAGCTGAAGGCTGCACCCGGCAATTCCGATGCATTGATGGACAAAATGGAAGCTGTGGAGTTAGATGCAGAAAACGAAAGCACTCCATGCAACCCTAACCCGATTGCCAATACATGAAGTGTATCCAGGCAAATCTCTATCACGCTTAGGCCGCATCGGTCGAACTTGGCATGAGGTTTGCCAAGGGAAACTTCAACTTAGGGCTTATACAGAAGCCCTGGTTAAAAAGAGGCCATACCAATGGCCACACAGTACTATGATGTGGGCGTAGTCAATCCAAGGGCTGCGCTTATCATAGACACCAACATTTGCCATTTAATGAATATATGGATGACGACGGCCACAGAACTAGTCGAAGGGGACTTTGATGGAAAGGAGCAAGAAGTCGTTATTGCCTTAGCCTATTTCCCAGGGACCGCCGACGTACTACCACAGCCAAATATCATAGGTTTAGTGAGCTACTGTAAGACAAACAACAAGATATTAATCATAGGGTGTGAAGCAAATGCACACAACACAACCCGCGGAGTACAGACACAAACAAAAGAGGTGAGTTACTTCTAGAGTTTTTAATACAAACAAATCTAGCTATTGTAAACAAGGGCTATACGAATAGAGGTTCTTGACTTGACACTCACAGTAACCACTCACTTGATATGATCAACAAGTGGAGAGTCTCCGATGAGGACTCAAAATCTGAGCATAAACATATTATTTTTAAAATCAAAGGACCAGTTAAGATCGTAATGCTGTACAGAGGTCCCAAGGCTACTAACTGCAGCAAATACTCAAATTCACTTGAATACAAACTAACCAAAAGCATGCTTCCTATAAAATCGACAGAGGAATTGGATACATCAGCTGCAAACCTGACTGACTCCATCATATCATGAAAGTAGTCCACTCAAGACAAAAACCTTGCAAATTTGCGTCTACTAGCAAGATCAAAATTTAACGACGCAAAGAAATATCAAATATGGCATGAATATTGGAAAGCCATGTATAACAAGGAACTGAGGAAATCAAAAAGGGAACTCATGGAGAAAGTTCTGTGAGGAACTAAGCGATGTCCCAGCCACGGCAAGAATACAAAAATCACTGACCAAAGGAGTGACAAATCCAATTGGCACACTAAAGACACCGAATGGTACTTTTACAACCATTTTCGACGAAGCACTAGAGCTACTTCTAAGAACTCACCTTCCCGACTGTAGGCTTAACGCAACCTGTGACACTGATCTTGGTCAAAAAATCCTACTATCTACAGAATAGTAAACTACAAAAGGGTAGTGTGGGCAATCAACTCGTTCAAACCTCTCAAATCAACCGGATCAGATGGTACTTTTCCAGCCCTTGGAAAGGGCACTGTGAAATTAATACAAATTCTAGTACAAATATTCAGATCAAGTCTTAGTTTGGGCTATGTCCCTAAGATTTGGCAAGAAGTCAAGGTATTATTCCTACCAAAGGGAGGCAATAAGCTTTCTGAATCTCCAAAATCCTATAGGCCAATCAGTCTTACGTCTTTCATGTCGAAAACGATCGAAAAGCTACTGGACTGTTGGGAAAGTCCACAGTTACAGCACTACAAACAATTGTTCGCGATATAGACTTGACTTTTATGGACATTGAGGGTGCATTTGATAACGTGAAATTTCAAGCAATAGAACTGGCACTCTCCAAAAGGGGAGCCGATCCACCAATTGTTAAATGGGCAAGCAACATGCTAAACCAAGGGATAATCACAGCCTCTCTGCGGCAAGTTACCCTAAGAGTTACAGCCGCGAAAGGATGTTCACAAGAGGGGTACTATCGCCATTGCTCTGGTCTCTCCTGGCTGACGATTTGGTACAAGCCCTTAACAAGAAAGGATATAAAACAATAAGGTATGCAGATGACATTTCGGGGATAATTAAAGGCAACCACGAAAGGAACATAAAGGACTTAATGCAGGATGCCTTAAATATAACTAGGGAGTGGTGTAGAAAAGAGGGATTATCAATCAACCCTTCCAAAACCACTATTATCCCAATTACCAGGAAAAGTGTTCTAAATATACCCACCCTGTGAATAAATGGAATAGAAGTACCTACCTCTAAAGGAAGAGGTAAAGTATCTAGGAATCATCTTGAATAAAAAATTCACTTGGGAGGCCCATCTCAACTCAGTAATAATAAAGACAACGAAAAACCTTTGGACAACAAAACAACTCTTAGGTAAATCCTGGGGTCCGAACCCTAAATGAACTTTTGGATCTACACCCAAATGGTAAGACCTATTGCACTATATGGGGCTTTGATATGCTGAGTTAAAACAAATCAAACTACTGCTATATCAAAACTGTGTAAACTACAAAGGCTGGCGTGCGTTAGCATAACAGGGGCCATGGGAATTACCCCAACTGCTGGCATGGAAGCACTTTTAAGTTTACTTCCGCTACATTTAGCAATACAAGAGGAAGCTACTATGTAAGCACTCTCTTTTCATATGAAAGCAAAACTTAAACCAGGATATCTTACTGGACACCTCAATATCTTGAACAGGGTTCAACAATCAGTATAACCCTGGCGAATGACCACATGGTACCCGTACTCAATTTTATAAAGAAGTTGCTACTCTGCAGCGCCACCTGGTGGCGAGTGGCATCAATGAGCATATTCTACAAACCTTCTCCGTGAAAAAATTCATGTATGTATCACTTTTTATAATAATCGGTCCAGTAGTTCCTGAGTTCATCGATGACATAGAGACAAACATTCCTTTTTATATATATAAGATACAAGTTTCCCGTCTAGGGAAGAGTGGAACACTAACCCAACATGGCTAAATGATGACTCACAAAAATGGTACACAGATGGTTAAAAATCGCCAGTGGAAATCATATCCAAAAGAGGGTTCGAGAATGTAAAAATTAAAATACTTTCGCGCCGCTAATCGGTTCTCAAAGCCTTGAAGAGCTTCACATTCAAGTCAAAAGTCTTCACAGAGTGTATCAATGCACTCAACAAATTGGCCACTCATAATCAGGTCTTACTGATTTGGGTACAAGGGCATGAGGGACACGAAGGAAACGAGAAGGCAGACTTGTATGCCAAAAAAGGGGCAGAAGAGATATTTATTGGACTAACCCCATTTTTCGGCTTTAACGAAAATAATATGAAACAGGAAACCAAAACATGGATCCAGACAGAAAAAAGGGAATACTGGAATGGCACAAGCGGGCTTAATCACTCCAAAAAGGTTTTGAACTTCAACGTCAACAGGGCAAAATCTGCTCTAACCCTAGATAAAAAGGGCCTCAGATTACTCTGTGGAGTACTTATTGGTCACTTTGCCTGTAATAAACACTTTAACACAATAAGGTTATCTAGTACAAGATCATGCAGGTTCTGCTGTGATGAAGAGCAGTCTATGGAACACTTAATCACGAACTGTGAGGCATTAGGCCATAGGAGACACAGAATCCTGGGCTCGAACCTACTATAGGAACTACTACAAGTGCTCCCTCCTTAGGAGCTGGTTCGACTCCTCGGTATTCTAAATAATTATAATTAAGTAATTAGGGGCGCACAACAGATCATTCTGGTCGCAATGTATGCATTAGCCCAACCCGTACAACCATTACCATTACTCCAAACCAAGTCACACCAAGTTCTGCACAAGAACCTCAGCAATGGTTTTGGCTTTTTGGTTTGGTAAACCATTATTGTAAAATAATACAAATCTTGCAATTCTCGCTTTTACTTTTCTCTTTCCATTATTCCATTGTATATAATATATATATTACCATTTCTTTTACTAAATAAAAGTAGTCGTCACCTTACGTTGTAACCACGCGTGCCTTTTTTATCTCTGCTCAACAGGTTATGGGCCTTTTGCAAATTAAAAAAAAAAAATGGCGACCGGGATGTTAAATTTCTCATTTGAGCGGCTACGTGGCCGAGAAAATTTCGACGTCTGGAAGAGGAACGCGAAATCGTACCTGGTGCTAAAAAACTGTTGGAAGATAACAGAGACTGACGTACAAGACGTTAAAGAAAAGGATACCGATGAACGGACCTGGCGGAAATTACGCTAATGGTCGAACCGTGTAATTTTGCACACATAGCAAATGCTACAAGCGCAAAAGAGGCTTGGGATTCACTGATTACAGCATATGAGGACAGCGACGTTACACGTGAAGTTGAGCTGCTTAGAAAGTTAGTGCAGACCAAATTGGAATAATTTTCTTCTATGCAAGACTATGTCAATGAATTGTTAATGACATCTATTAAAGTGCGTAATGCTAGCTTGAGCATTGATGAAGAGGTCATTGTATCTTTAATGCTTGCGGGATTGCCGAGCGGTTACCAGGCACTAGTAATGTCTAAAGAAAATTCAAAATCCAAATTAACTGTCGACAGTTTAAGGGTGTATTGCTGCAAGACGTAAAATTTAACCGAAGCCAAGATTCAACGGAAAATGCCTTGTATTCGAAGAATCACCAACAAAGAAAAGGTGACCGAAATTCTAACAAAAAAAAGTTAAGATGTTTTAATTGTGGTCAAGAAGGCCACATGCATAAAGACAATACAGTCGAAAAAAGCGAATGAAAACGAAGGTAAGACCAAGACGGCGATGTTTTCAAATTCGCTATTAGCAAATTCGTGCTTTCACTCTCAGAGCAGCAAAAGCTCGTGGTATGTCGACTCAGGTGCAACGTCGCATATGACAAATGATTGCCGGTTGATTCGAGAGAGAGAGCGGTAGAGCATAGTAAAGTAGTTTTGGCAAATAAACAACGAGTAACTGTCAAAAGTGTAGGCGACGTTAGCCTAATTCTGAATGTAAGAAATAGACAACTTTTAACTAATGTTCGAAACGTAGAGTATGCTCCTAGCTGTTGGGTATTGCGCTTTCTATACTCTTCTAATATATTATATAATAAACTCATACATACATGTATGTACATGCACTCATAATGTAGGATTTACTGAATTCTCTTTCTGTATAATATATATATACCTACATATATTCTTTATTTGCCTTACATGAATTGCTGAATACATTACTGTTCATAAATATGCCTATAATAACTGTTTCCTCACTCATTGCTTTTTAGCATAAATTCTTTTGTTCATCAAACCTAGAGTTGGTCATCGTATGATCTTTGCAAAATAAAGGTGCGTCTTATGCGTATAATATATTAGTTCTTCGAACATGAGAAAGTGTTTTTATTTGTTAAATATATAAATTAAAACTAGCCTTTACGTTAATCTTTTGCCAGTGCGACAAATGACAAAGCAAAACAAAAGGGTGGTGTTCGAAGGCAATATGTGTAATATTTTCGATTCGAAGGGAGAATTAATCCAACAGCACATGCCGATAGCGATATGTATAAGTTAGACTGCGAAAAAGTCCCAGTTGGAAGAGCAATGACAGCGATAAACAGTTTTGATCTTTGGCATCATAGGCTAGCAACATTTGTAAACAGAGCATAAAACAAGTACAGAATTCAATAGTTGGAAGTTAATTACAATGGCGCAAGCAATGAAGCGTGCATTGTATGGTGTAAGAGTAAACAGACTAGGACAACTGATAAAACTACTGGAACACGAGTACATAATTTATTGGATTAGCACGAAGTCGTTCAGCGGTGCAAGATTTTTATTGGTTTTAGTTGATGATTTTTCTCTAAAGGTTTTTGCTATTTTTAGGAAATTATGGTAAATTTTCTTTATTATGATAATATTGGTATGGCTCAATTACGTATGGCGGCACACCCCCATCCGATGGTCCGAATTTTCGATGACGCTGAGGCATAATTGAGGTTCTATGCCGTTAATGTGCCGAATTATCTCATGCTTTAGCTCTTGAATTGATGCTGGCTTATGGATGTACACCTTTTCTTTCAAATAACCCCAAAGAAAGAAGTCCAGCGGTGTCAAATCACATGATTCTGGCGGCCAATTGACATCGCCGCGACGGCCGCATCGGCCATCAAATTTTTCGCGCAAAACAGCCATTGTTTCGTTAGCTGTGTGACAAGTGGCACCGTCCTGTTAAAGCCACATATCGTCCACATTCATATCTACCAATTCGGGCCATAAAAAGTTCGTTATCATCTCACGATAGCGAACACTATTTACAGTAACTGCCTGGCTGGCCTCATTTTGAAAAAAAATACGGCCCAATGATGCCGCCGGCCCATAAACCACACCAAACAGTCGCACTTTGTGGGTGCATTGGTTTTTTGGCAATCACTCTTGGATTATCATTCGCCCAAATGCGGCAATTCTGCTTATTGACGAATCCACTGAGGTGACAATGTGCCTCATCAGTGAAGATGATTTTCTTCGAACGCCCGTTTTCTTAATAACCCTGAATAACTTTAACGCGTTGCTCAATTGTGTATCTTTCCATTTTTCAAATTGAATTGATTTGAAATTGAAAAATGTCAAATGAAATGCACAAAAAAGTTTTACGTTTAGGTGTGGTTTACATTCAACATCGGCCCTTAAAATCTAAGCACTCTTTATTTAAGAAACTTAAAGAATTGAAGAGCGAAGTCGAAACAGTGTGGCCGTAAAATTAAGGGGCTAAGAACAGATAACGGCACTGAATATTGCAATGAGCAAGTTTTTGAGTGATTGTGGTATTGTTCATCAAAAGACCGCTCCATACACTGCCGAGCAAAACGGTGTGGCTGAGCGGATGAACCGTACATTGATTGAGCGTGTCAGGTGCATGTTTATAGTTTCTGGCCTGGAAAACAAATTCTGGGCAGAAGCTGCAAATACAGCAACCTACTTGGTAAATCGAATACCATGTAGAGGCAATTCTCGAAGTCCGGAAGAAATATGGTGCGGTGTAAAACCGAATCTAAATCATTTACGCATATTTGGTTGTACGGCGATGGTTCATGTACCGAAATTTTTTATTTTTTTTTATTTTATTACTATTGCAATCTAGCTAACAAAACTAATAAGCAATTCATTTTACATATGGGGCATTCTTTCTCAACGGGAGACCCCTATCCATCCAAAAATGTTTTTGACCTAGAGAGTTCTAATAGGGCTTAAAATTTAGCTCTTTTTATCTACTTTTCAATACAGAGTGGCCAAAAACGAAATTCAAGCTGGCTCATTTAATATGGCTAAAAATGTAATCAAAATTCATTTAATTCATTCTAATAACCTATGCCAAAAAATTCATTTCAACGGAAACAGTTGTACGAGGTCTCAAAATTTAGCTAATAGTTTACTTTAAAATACAAAATTAAAAATTTAAAAATCCAAGATGGCGGCCACAACATGGTGGCTAATTTCTTAAAACTACTCAAATCCACTTAAAATTTATTACTCGAGGGTTTTTTGGGTCGCTGATTACAAATCTGGTGTTAGATTTCCAAATTTCAAAATGGCGGATCCGATATGGCGGACGGATTTTTGAAAAAACTCATGAATTCGCATGAAACTCGTTACTCAGGGGTTTTTGGAGTCACTGATTACAAATCTGGTGTTGGTTTTTTAAAATTCAAAGTGGCGGATCCAATATGGCGGACGGATTTTTGAAAAAACTCATGAATTCGCATGAAACTCGTTACTCAGGGGTTTTTGGAGTCACTGATTACCAATCTGGTGTTAGATTTCCAAATTTCAAAATGGCGGATCCAATATGGCGAACGATTTGTCAAAAATATTTTTAATTTACATTGAATTTGTGTCTTGAAGGATTTTGTGGGTCGCTTAATACAAATGTGACATTAAAAATCCACAATTAAATTTATAGCTGTTTAGATACAATTGACAATTGACAATTTTACATTTTTTTTACAAATTAATTGAAGTTGGTTTGTTTTCTTGATACCTAATAGATTTGGAATCAGTTCCAATCATAACATTTTTCGTGTCTCGTGACATATCCCTTGTTTTACTTTTTGATCGCTACCATATGGCTGTAAGGGTGATTTTTCATAAACAGAACACTTTTGAATCTTTGCTTAATAACTTCATAAATGTCTTCTTGATTAAGTTGAAATTTTCGGTTTTTAATTAATTTAAATAAAAAATTTATTTGTAACAATTCATCCTGAATTTTTTTTTTTTTTTTTAGCTGAAGTTAAGAATTTGATCAGTTTTTTGAGGTTTAGTTCGTTATTTTCATTGAAACCCAAGCAATTCTTTGATAAATTCATGTAAAAATGACAAATGATGGAAAATCAGTGGAACCAATTAACAATGTTACTGTTATATTTATATTATAAAACAATATAATTTGCGAATTTTAATGTCTTACCTCCGGTTTTACTTGAAATAAGCATTTTTAAAAATATATGTCAAGAAGATATTATCACTCAGCAGTTGAATAATAAGATAACCATCGCTAATTTTGGTTATCTTATTTATAAAAATAGTTTTTTCTTTCAACCTTCATAATTAATTTTCACGGATATATAAAGAACTAGCAAACCCGGCCCCCTTCGCTGGGCACACTAAAATAGAATAGATATGGTTTAGAACAGAAAATATATGGTTTTCATATTATTTATTTCTTTATTCTTTATTCAAGCGCTTTGGCATAAACAATATTTTTTGTTTTTCTATTTGTTTTTGAGTAAATATAAAATATAAATTGAAAATCAGGAAAAAAGACGATTGTTTTTAAATTTCAAATCAACGCATATGAATAAACAATCGTCTTTTTTCCTGATCGTCCATGAATTTTTCGTTTCAATTTATATGTTTTATTAAGCATTGGAGCTTTTTTAACCATTATCCATTTATATTTTTCAAAAAGAAAAACGAAAAAAATTGTGTTTTCCACGAACACATAATTTCATTTGAACATTCGAATTTCACATTAAATTCTCAAATTTCGTAAGAAAATATTCAGTGTTCCAAAATCCACTCCTAAAAAATTCACAAACAATTTTTTCATGTTGCACTACGTTTTTTCCTTATGGCATCCAAATCAGAAAGAAATATTGACACAGTGTAACTCACACTGTCAATTTGACAGTTCAGTTCCGCCCCAAGCGTCAAAAAAGGAAGCGACATTATGGCTGGCTCAAAAGAACGCTGTACCCGTTGCCACTGCTCCGAATTACAACCAAACTTTACGAAACCCATTTTCAATACTTACTTAACAATGTGCATAAGTTTGGTTTAATTCGGTGCAAAGACACGGCGGGTCCACGTTTTGGCATATATTTCGAGACCCTAGTCATCAATAGGTATGAAAATTACCCCGTATTAAAGCACTTATCAACAGCTTTCATTTGATACCCATATTGTACAAACACATTCTAGGGTCCACGTTTTGGTCTCTATCTCGAGACCCTAGTCACGGAGCGGATGGAAATACTCTGAACTAAAGCATTCACCAACAGCTTCCATTTGATACCCATATTGTACATACACATCCGAAGGTTACCCGGGTCCACGTTTTGACCTATATCTCGAGACCCTAGTCACGGAGCGGCATGAAAAATACTCTGTACTAAAGCATTCACCAACAGCTTTCATTTGATATCCATATTGTACAAACACATTCTAGGGTCCACGTTTTGGTCTCTATCTCGAGACCCTAGTCACGGAGCGGATGGAAATACTCTGAACTAAAGCATTCACCAACAGCTTCCATTTGATACCCATATTGTACATACACATCCGAAGGTTACCCGGGTCCACGTTTTGACCTATATCTCAAGCCCTATCCACCAATAGGTATCCAAACTATACGGAAACCATCTTCACTACCTTCTTAACATTGTGTGTAAGTTTGGTTTAATTCGGTGCAAAGACACGGCGGGTCCACGTTTTGGCATATATTTCCAGACCCTAGCCATCAATAGGTATGAAAATTACCCCGTATTAAAGCACTTATCAACAGCTTTCATTTGATACCCATATTGTACATACACAACCAAAGGTTACCCGGGTCCACGTTTTGACCTATATCTCGAGACCCCAGTCACGGAGCGGCATGAAAAGTACTCTGTACTAAAGCATTCACCAACAGCTTCAATTTGATACCCATATTGTACATACACATCTGAAGGTTATCCGGGTCCACGTTTTGACCTATATCTCGAGCCCTATCCACCAATAGGTATCCAAACTATACGGAAACCATCTTCAATACCTTCTTAACAATGTGTGTAAGTTTGGTTTAATTCGGTGCAGACACAGCCGGTTAGCGAACACACACAAAAAGTTGACTTTATTTTATATATAAGATTTTTTTGAGTTTGTGTCCGAAAAATCCAAATATCTTATGGAACCCTATTTTTTCCAAAATAAAATGTAATCCATGTTACTCGTGGATAATGTAGTTTTCGAATGGTGAAAGAATTTTTAAAATCGGTCCTGTAGTTTTTGAGCCTATTCGTTACAAACAAACAAACAAACAAACAAACAAACAAAGTTTTCCTCTTTATAATATTAGTATAGATTATTTATATACCATTATGCCCTAACCCCCACATACCATACTAATATACCATTCATCATATCTATGTCATATGTCGAACAAGTCTATTGACTTGTTTGCTTTCGAGGAATTGAACATTAAAAATTAAATGATACGTTTGCGCGTATCCTCACTGCCTCGAGGCACCGGCCGGCCTTGTTACGCTACTGCACTGAAAGAACCACAGAGATAATCAGCGCGTCGCCTTGCCACACCAAGCAGCGTTTCCCCACTACTGCACGAACAAGCCTGGATCTAACGCCAGTTCCTTCATTATATCCCTGATAGATATTGATAAAAAGGATGTCAGGTAAGGACATCTTTCATAGAGACCGATGTTGCAATCCTTTTGGTGTTTCTAACCACAAAGGTAAAAATTTGCGAAAAATTTCAACTAGTTTGAAACGGAAATTTCCTGAGCTTCTCGATTCAGTCAAGGTTTGTTCTGAATGCAGGAAAAGAAAACAGGAGTCTAAAATTCATAAAAAAGATTCGGAAGCGTCAGTGCATCAAATGAATAAAGTTGTCGTCAGCACGGATATGGACGATAATGCAGTAAATCCAGTGACTGTTCGTTCTAAAAGAGAAATCGAATTGGAAGAAATGATTTCTGATTTGAAAGAAAAATTTTCAAGTTTGGCTATTAATGATCCATTAAGATTACGCATTCTTACTGTACTCCCGAAGACATGGAGTGCTAACAAAATTTCAGAAGAATTTGCCTGCAGTTGGCAGTTTGCTAAGAAGGCTATAGATCTTCGAAATTCTAATGGTATTTTGGCAGAGACTACAGCGAAGTCTGGAAAAGCATTACCGTCATCAACTGTTGGTGAAATTTTACACTAGTGACGAAAACTGTAGAGTAATGGCTGGTCAGAAAGATGTGGTCTCTGTAAAAGATGAAAACGGTAAGTCTTTGAAGCAAAAACGTGTTCTACTTTTGGACTTGAAGGGACTTTTTTCTTTATATAAAGAATCCAACGAAACCATTCCGGTAAGTTTCAGTAAATTTTCCCTTATCCGCCCAAAACAATGTATTTATATTGTTATAAGGATTGTTTAAAGCAAATCAGCTGCAAAAATCTCACTGAGAATTGCTTTCTTGGTACATGTGATGAATGTCCAAGTATTGCAAACTTCTCGCAATCCTTAAAGCAATTATTAGAGGAAAAAAATATTTATCATGTACAAAATAGTGCATGGACTAGTGCAGACAGATCCACACTGCAGACACGCATTGTCCCCACAGCAGAATATATAGAAGAATCATGCAATAAGCTTCTACTTCTAAAGCCTCACTCATTTTTGGCAAAACAGCAGTCGCAGTTCCATCGTGATAAGAAGGACAATTTAGATGATGGTGAAGTTTTTGTTATTTTGGACTTTTCTGAGAACTATAAATACGTTGTTCAAGATGCCTCTCAAGCGTTTCATTTTAACAACACGCAATGTACAGTCTTTCCTGTCATGTTTTATTACAAAGTAGGTACCGAAATTAAACATAAGAGTCTTGTATTTTTATCTGAAAGTACTCGACATGATACTGCGGCTGTTTATTCAATGCAAAGAATATTAATTCCTTATTTAAAAGAAAACCATAATGTGAAAAAATTAATTTATTTCAGCGATGGGGCCAAGCAACACTTCAAAAATAAATATCAAATGACAAACTTGGTCCATCATGAAGAAGACTTTGGAGTAAAAGCTGAATGGCATGTACATGTGACTGCGCATGGGAAAGGACCCTCAGATGGTATTGGCGTGACGTTTAAAAGAGAAGCTGCACGAAACAGTCTTCTGTCTAAGCCGTCCGAAACCATCTTATCCCATGACAATACTTTAATACTTGTAAAATGTTTCTCTCCCCATTTTACAAGTATTAAAGTATTTTATTACAGTCGAAAAACGCATGAGAGCGTAGACAGATTTCTCAAAAGAAGATTCAGCGAAGCTCCAGCAGTCCCACAAATAAAAAAAAATCACTGTTTCTTGGTTTGCGAGAATAAACAATTATTAATAAAAAGATACTCAAACGCTCCAAATGGTATTGTACTAAACTACAAGGTTAAGTGAATTGGACTAAAACTATTCTTGCCTTAACTGTCTGGAAAATGATTTTATCTTACTTTGGCTGGTTGGTCGAAAAGTAGTCTTGCCTTAACTGTCTAGACTATGATCTTGCCTTACTTTTACCGGTTGGAACAAAAATATTCTTGCCTTAACTGTCAGGAAAATGATTTTGTCTTACCTTTCCTGGTTGGACCAAAACAAGTCTTGCCTTAACTGTCTGGACTATAATCTTGTCTTACCTTTGCTGGTTGGACCAAAACAAGTCTTGCCTTAACTGTCTGGAATATGATCTTGTCTTGCCTTTGCTGGTTGGACCAAAACTAGTCTTGCCTTAACTGTCTAGACTATGATCTTGCCTTACCTTTACCGGTTGGGACAAAAATATTCTTGCCTTAACTGTTTGGATTATATTCTTGCCTTATCTTTGCTGGTTGGACCAAAACTAGTCTTGCCCTAAGTGTCTGGAATATGATTTTCTCTTACCCTTGTTGGTTGGACCAAAACTAGTCTTGCCTTAACTGTCTGGACCTTAGCTATCCATATTGGATCCGCCATTTTGAATTTTAAAAAACCAACATCAGATTTGTAATCAGTGACTCCAAAAACCCCTGAGTAACGAGTTTCATGCGAATTCATGAGTTTTTCAAAAATCCGTCCGCTATATTGGATCCGCCATTTTGAAATTTGGAAATCTTACACCAGATTTGTAATCAGCGACCCAAAAAACCCTCGAGTAATAAATTTTAAGTGGATTTGAGTAGTTTTAAAAAATTAGCCGCCATGTTGTGGCCACCATCTTGGATTTTTAAATTTTTCATTTTGTATTTTTTTTTTTTTTTTTTTTTTTATTTCCCTTTTTAAATTACAATCTGTTAAATTTTAACAATAAGTAATTATTTTTAAAGTAGTATTGGAATTCTTTGTTCTCTAACCAATGCTAGATAAACATTCAATTTTGCTTCAGATTATGTTACATTATATTATTTTCTGTGTTATAATTATTATTATTATTAATTATTATTATTATTATTTACTATTATTATTATTTTTGTTTTTCTTTATTGTTTTTCTAAATTGTGAGTTCTGTTGGAGTTAATCGTTTTAATCTTCGTTTTCCCGCTTTCTCCGATTGTGGTAGTTTGCGCATTTGTTCATTTTGATGATTTGTTAGTCGTTTTATATGCTTGATGCTGTATTTTCTAATTGTGTCATCTATTGTGTCGATATTGAGGTCGCTGTGGATCACGTCGTTTGGTATATACCAGCCTGTTTTTGTTATTGTTCGAAGTATTTTAGATTGCGTGCCCCAGATTTCAATGCCATATTTCCAAATGGGTGAGATTATACAATAGATTTATATATCACTACTTTGTTGTTAAGGCTTAGTTTTGAATTTTTAGCCAACAGCCAATATAATTGTCTGAACTGGTTTTTGATTTCATTTCGTTTGTTTTGTATATGTCGTTTCCAATATAGTTTTTCATCTATAGTTATGCCAAGGTACTTTGCACTAGGAAGGATTTTTATTTCATTGTTTTTTATTGTTAATTTATGTTTCTTAGGCTTTCTGTTGGTATAAATTACTTGTACCGTTTTATCTTTGTTGACTTCTATTCCCCAATTATCGAACCATGATACGGTGTTATTTATTGTTTGTTGAAGAATGTCAGTCGCGTTTTTTTCTATTTTATCCGATGCCATTAAAACCGTGTCATCCGCGAATGTGGCTATCATGCAATTTTTTGTGGTTGGGATCGGTATATCTGCTGTAAATATCAGGTACAATAGAGGCCCTAGGACACTACCTTGGGGTACACCTGCTGTCATTTGCATCATGATTGAGCATTCGTGTGCGAACTTTATAAAAAAATGTCGGTTTTCCAGATAACTTTTGAGAATGGTGAAGTGATTCCGTGGTAATATTTGGCTGAGTTTATGTAGTAGTCCTTTATGCCAAACCCTGTCAAAAGCTTTTGCAATATCCAGGTAGACAGCTATGCAGAACCTTTTATTTTCCATATCATTTAATATTTTGTTTATAACTCTGTGGACTTGTTGCACAGTTGAATGCTGTCGTCTAAATCCAAATTGATGGCTTGGTATTATATTTTTTTCTATCAGAATTTTGTCTAATCTGGCAAAGAGTATTTTTTCAAACACTTTTGAAAGAATGGGCAAGAGACTGATAGGGCGATATGATGTCATTTCTGATGCACTTTTACCTGGTTTGGGGATTGCCGTTATTTGTGCAACTTTCCAGAGGCGTGGGAAGCATTGTGTCCTTAATATGCTGTTGAATATTTGTCGTATATATGTAATTGCTACATCAGGTAGTTCTTTTAGTATTTTACCATTTATTAGATCGAAGCCCGGTGCTTTTTTACTGTTCAGATTTTTCAAATGATATCTGATTTCTGCTGAGGTAGTCATTTTCATTATCTTTTCTGGGTTACTCGTATTTACATTTTGTTCAATGTGCTGATTGTCTTTTTCGTGTGAGAATATTGGTTTAAAGTGTTCAGCTAGTGTGTTTGCCTTCTCTTTATTGATCTTTGCCCAAGTTCCGTGATGTGTTTTGATGGGAGGTTTATGTGGAACTGCTTTGACTAAGTTTTTAGTTGCTTTCCATAGGGAATAATTGTTAACTGCCGTGGCCCCCAAGTTATGTATGTAATTCTCAAGCTTTTTATCCTGGTGTTGTTTTAATAATGTTTTTAATTCAGTTGTTGATTTGTTAAGTTTTGCCTTATCTTCGGGATGTTTAGTAGTTTGCCACTTTTTACGGAGTTTCCTTTTTTGTTGAATTTTTTGTTTGATATGTATTGGAATAGACTCTTTTTGTTGAATTTTTATATTTGGTGTCGAAAGGGTGAAGGCTTTGATGATGGAATCGTTGAAAAAAGCTATTGCTGAGTCAATCTCGTTTTCCGTTTTTAATGAAATATTTATAGTCAATTGTGCTTCCACACGTTGTCGGAAATAATTCCAGTCTGTTTTATTATTATATAGTCCTCTAAAAGTTTGTTGATGCAGAGATCCAAGAATTGTCATTAGAAGTGGGGAATGATCCGATGATATCTCCAAACATGACTTGATGGTGATATGGGATTATGGAATATTTTTAACAATACATAAGTCAATTAAATCTGGTTGGTTTCTGATATCTGTAGGCCAGTACGTCGGCTCTCCGGTGCTTATAAAGTGTCCATTATTTTCTCTTATAGCGTCTAGTAATTTTCGGCCTTTCGAAGTTGTTAACCTTGATCCCCAAATAGAATTTTTTGCATTGTAGTCACCTCCAGCGATATATCGACTTCCTAGTCCGTTTAAATATTCCAGGTATTGATCTTTTGTGTTATTGAATTTTGGCGGACAGTATACTGCTGATATTGTTATTGGTCCATTTGAGCTATTTATTGAAACTGTCGTTGCTTGTATGTTATTTTTTCTATAACCATCAAGTTCGTGGTATTTAATTGTTTTTTTTTTATGATTATTGCAGTTCCTCCGTGAGCCTTGTTATCTGGGTGATTTGTGTAGTGTATGTTGTAATTGGGTATATTTACAAAAGTTTTATGAGTTGCATGAGTCTCGGATATTAGCATGATGTCAATTGCTTTGTCTAGAATAAAAGTCTTGAGTTCTAGTTCGTGGCGCGTAAGTCCGTTTGCGTTCCAAATTGCTATTTTTATTTTACTTAGTGCGACCATCTAGCTTCGATACCAGTATGGTTACAATGTTCATCATGGTGGCCATTTGTGTTATCAATTGTTTCATCATAGTTTTAAGTTCAGTTAAATCATCTATACTTGATGTGGTACTATTAGGGTTGTTAAATTCGTTTGTTAATGTTTTCGTTGATGCTGCTTGTGCATAAGAAACGCCTGGTATAAGGGTTTGATTTGTATTAGTGCCGAGATTTTCCTGGTGATGTTCATTATTGCCTTGTTCTTGTGCGGCGTGAATTTCTTTTTTGCGTAGTGTCGGATATCTTTGTACTTGGAGTTTTTTGTAGATTTCGCAGCCTCTATAATTAGCTGTATGGTTTTCGCCACAATGAGCACATTTAATTTGGTATGTTTCCGCTTTGTTCTTAATTTTACACATATTTGTCTTGTGTTTACCAGTACATTTAACGCAGACTGGATCTACCATACAGTAGTTTTTTGTATGTCCGTATCTCTGATAGTTTGTACATTGAGGAATTGTTCTTTTTTGACGTGGTGGCTCAAAACTAATTTTACAGTGGAGTAGATGAGTTATACTGTATATGTCTTTATTGTTTTCATTTAAGTTTAGTTCAATTGAAAATAGTGACAGAGGTTGTTTTATTCCCAAAGCGTTTTTAATTTGTACGTTGTGAATATTTGTTGTTTCATGACCTAGTTCAAAAAGTTCATTTTTTATGTCTTCGATAGGAGTCGAGTGATGCATCTGTCGTAAAAATACTCTAAACCCTTGTTGCTCTTTTGGTCTAAATGTATAAAATATAGATTTTTTTTGTTTTAGTAAGTCTATTATTTTTGTGTAATGTGGTGTTTCTTTCGGTTGGATTTTAATTTCGTTTCGGCTAAGAACTTTTATTTCAAATTTATTATTTGGCAGGGAATTCAATGCATTTGTTAGGGTACACACATTTTCTACATGTTGCACATATATTGGTGGCGGTTTTTGTGCACGCTGCGTACCTGGGTCTTTTTCTACTGGGTTGCTTTCTGGCTCATTGGTTATCTACATCCAAGATATCGAACCTATTTGATGAAGCTCGGTTGCCTAACCAATACTCTTGTAGAGTTGTTTGTGTAGAGGTTTGCATTTTGTTCTTTTGTTTTTTGTTATTATTTGAGAGTTCGAGTTTGTTTGGTGATTGCTTATCTCGGTTTCTCTTTAACTGTGTTTGTACAAAGTCTTTTTTTTCATTTTGCATTTGCATTCTTGTATTGTGCGTTACTGTTGATGACGATGCGATCAGTGTAGTTGGTGCGCTACATTCAGCACTGCGTGTTGCGGTTTGAAATAGAGTTGAAGGTGCGTGGATTGGTTTAGTAGAAGTGGATGAAGTTGTTGTTGTTGTTGAGCTTAGAGCTGTTGCTGATGTAGTGATAATGGAGTAGTGAGTACCTGTTGCTGTCGCGCATGATGTTACTGCAGTCTCTTGCGGATAGTTGTAGGGCGCCAAAGTAGTCTTTATTACCGGATTCTCAACGTGATGGTGATTAGCCGTTAACGCTATTGGTGTTTTACATTGATCACTCCACGATAGCGGAATTGTTGATTCTCTTATTTTAGCCATAGTTTATCTTGTTTCTATTTCTGTTTTATCAGAGTAAGTTGAGCACTGACTTGAATTTGTTGTTTGCGCGGTAGATAGCGGTATACTCCGTTCACGGGGTGGAGTGCGCTCTACTGGCATTCTAATTTTGTTTATATCGTTGTTTTTATATTTTTTTATATTGTTTATTTCACTTATGTTGTTGTGTTTTTGTTTTTAATAACAATACTAAGTTGTGTTTAGCACGTTAAAGCGTCTATTTCGCGAACTAAAGATTTTTTAAATTAAAGATTTACCACTTTAAGGAGGTTGCACTCGAGAGCGAGGTGTTAACACGTCCGAACATGATAAACATTTTTATTTTAAAGTATTTGTATTTTAAAGTAAACTTTATTAGCTAAATTTTGAGACCTCGTACAACTGTTTCCGTTGAAATGAATTTTTTTGGCATAGGTTATTAGAATGAATTAAATGAATTTTGATTACATTTTTAGCCATATTAAATGAGCCAGCTTGAATTTCGTTTTTGGCCACTCTGTATTGAAAAGTAGATAAAAAGAGCTAAATTTTAAGCCCTATTAGAACTCTCTAGGTCAAAAACATTTTTGGATGGATAGGGGTCTACCGTTGAGAAAGAATGCCCCATATATATATATATATATTATATGTATATATTATATATAAATTAGTTGAGAGATCGAAACTGCCAACTAAGTTGACACTAACTAAAGCATATACCCCAGCGCTACAGCAATTCGCAACGGGAAGCATCGCCACCTCTTAAAAGGACATATCGTACAGTCAGCCAAAAGCATTCTCAACGGTGCAGCGAGGGGGTATACGAAACGCTCAAAATACGCAAATGCTATTCAACTCCGACATATATCGCAACCTTCAGATTGAAAAGTTGGAGGAGGAGATGAAATTGCAACAACAATATTTGGACAATAAATATGTATAACATTCTTTCGCCGTATAACGATGCCTTCTCCTTGCAATGGGAACACACCTGGACAATTAGCAGCAAGGCTAGCCGTACCTAAGAAGCTCCCACCCTTTAATGGCGACCCTAAAGAATGTCCGCTGTTTATTAACAGTTTCGGTAAGAGCACCACGGTAGCGATGTGCACCGATGCGGGGAATTTAGTTAGACTACAAGCGAGCCTTAAAGGTAAATCACGTGAGATGGTAAAAAGTTAATTGTTCCTATCATACATGGTGCGAGAAATTAGAGGGACTTATAGAATTTGCACTCTACGTCAGAAATATTTGCGCCACGACGGAGGGATGCCAAATGCTCATGTTTCTACATGACCCACCACTCGTTAAGAAATTGGATGAAAATCACCCCAACAACCAAAAGGTGTGCTGCGCAGTTCACCCGAAAGATGAGAAGACTCCGGTAGTGAAACAATACTGCGACTGATTGTACAATCTAGTTGAAGCAGCCAGTACTATTACACTGTGTGACAAAAAAAAAAATTAAATATACTTTTATGGAGACCTAGCACAACCTATGGCTATAGAAAAACTAAACAAAATGGTATAGGAGAAATTTCCAATACACCCCCAAAATCTCATTTTATGTCCATAAAACCGTTTTTCAGTAGGTTGATGTGAAGAATCACTCCTAACTGCGCCAATTTCTATCCGATTTCGAATTTGTTTTTTTAGTTCGAAAGAACAAAAGCAAGCCTTTTTGACAGTGTGTTGACAATTTTTCTGAAATGACAACTGACGAGACTGTAGACGGAAGTATTAGGATTTTTTTTTTATTTTTTCTCTATTTTTTCAACTTTGACATCATTTTTACGATATTATCCGATATTGAGGATTTTTTATAGTACACTACTGTTATAGCAAATTTAATTCTGCGTCGAATGAGCTATATTTGACTGTAATTGAATTAAAATTAATAGAGTTTTGTGAGTTTTAAGATTTGATTTTTTTTTTTTTTTACTAATTTCGTATGTAGGCATCCAAGCATAAAAATGATAACAAGTGTCATTATAAACACATAATATTTATTGGAGTATTGTGCAGTGCAGCATTGTACGGTATGGTACGGTGCGGTACGGTGCAGTACACAACGGAACTGGTTCCAAACTTAAATATGCATTGGAAACGGCCCTTTGGAGTTTAGTATGGTACGGTACATTTGTCATTCTCTTCATCAGTTTTGAATACTTCTCTGTAAGAAATTCGATCATCATCATTCATCTGAAGTCGTCAACTAAATTCCATTGTTTAAATCGAGAATCGAGCGTTTCAGATTGTCTTCCCGATAGAAGTAAATCACGAGAAAGATCCTGAAAATCTGAATTTGATACAATGTGTCGTTCTGACGGAAAGTACTCTTCATCATCAGGTTTATTGTTATCAGTTTGATCATCATCAGCAATGAGTTGAACTTCCTTCAGTTCCTGCAGTTGAGTCAATCATATCGTCCAAGACTACGGGGTTCTTAACAGTTGCAACATCAGCATACTTTATGTGCTTTCGAGTTTTATAATGATGACCGTTTACGACCGTTTTATAAAAATAACAATCATCTGGTTTATGATAAGGCTGATGATGCCACATCATCGGAGAATATTGAGAAATTCGACTTTTCTGGCAGCGTTTTGATTTATATCTCTTGAATTTCAATGAAACAAACAATACAACTTTGACGTTTTAATAAGGTTGAATTATAATAACAAGCTTTTTTTGTTAATCAATGTACCGTGTGAACTTTGGTACACTTGGGAGCTTTTCCATATTTCTATTGAAAAAAGTGCTATAATATGTCAGATATTTTCGTAAGTTTTAACCAGTTCTGTTGTATGCAGTACAGTGTACTCTTATGTATACATATATACTCCAATAAATATTACGTATCTATAATAACGCATCAAAACACGTCCTTATTCCCATTTAGCGTAAAGTTATACCTACAAACCAAATTAGAAAAAATAAAATAAAATCTTAAAACTCACACAACTCTTTTAATTTTAATTCAATTACAGTCAAATATAACTAATTCGACGCAAAATTAAATTTACTATATTATAACAGTAGTGTACTAAAAAAAATCCTCAATAACGGATAATATAGTAAAAATTATGTCAAAGTTGAAAAAATAGAGAAAAAATAAAAAAATTCCTAATACTTCCGTCTACAGTCTCGTCAGTTGTCATTTCAGAAAAATTGTCAACACACTGTCAAAAAGGCTTGTTTTTGTTCTTTCGAACTAAAAAAACAAATTCGAAATCGGATAGAAATTGGCGAAGTTAGGAGTGATTCTTCACATCAACCTACTGAAAAACGGTTTTATGGCCATAAAATGAGATTTTGGGGTTGTATTGGAAATTTCTCCTATACCATTTTTCTTAGTTTTACTATATCTACAAGTTGTACTAGGTCTCCATAAAAGTATAAAATCACTGTCGCACAGTGTTATCTTTGTAACACCTGTTAAAAGTAGTGTAGTGATGTACATCTACGATGTATCACTAGTTGTTTTATTTAGAAATTATGAAAGTAAAAATGTAAGTAAAATATAAAATTTAGTTTGTATTCTTCAGAAAAAAACTGATTGATGTACCACTCGTCGTTTTCGTCTTCTTCGTTTCGCCGCCGAAATACAACTTAACTTTCGCTCTGCTGTTCACCAACAGTGATGCCAGAGCCCTTCCCACATCTCGGCCATCCTAATGCACATTCGCCTCGAATGTATCGTCATTGATTTCGTTACAAGGCCAAGGTTTCATAAACTCAGCATATGTACATGTTTTGTTTGGACCATCATATATAATTGCATCTTTTATTACGTCGTAGGTATTGTTTCGTTTTTCTTTAATAACTTTATAAGGTCCCATGTACTTTGGTTTTAACTTCAAACTACCGCCTAGTTGCGTACGCTTTATTGCAACTATGTCACCCACTTTGTAAACTGTCGCTGGCTTGCGTCGAAGATTGTAAGATCGTTTGTTCTCATTCTGTATTTGTAGAATTTGTTGTTTCTCCAGTTAACGCGTTTCATTGCGATCGTCGTTAAATAACTAAATTATCTCGTTATCGATCATCTCCTTCAATTTTACGTCGTATTGTGTACGCATCCTGATACCAACAAGTAACTCGAATGGTGTCGTTTTAGTGCTTCTGCAGTAGTAGAATTTATTATTTGCTGAACTTTGCTAACGTGTTTATGCATACCACTTGCTCGGCTCGTCTATAGATAGCTTAGGCAAAACTGGTATAATTATCGCGTTGAGTCTTTCGACTTGTCCATTAGCTCTCGGGGTACCTATCGTGATTTTGTGATGTATGATTTTTTCGTCCTCGCAGTATTGTTTGAATTCTTCGGACGTGAAAGCAGAACCTCTGTCAGTTATCATCCTTACCGGATTACCAAACACTGTACTCTGCGCCTGCAATCTTGTTGTAACTTCTTTTGCTGCTGTAGTTTTTTTTTTGATAAAGCCAACAAAATTTGGTAAAGCCGTCGATTACTGCTAATATGTGTTTATATTGTTTGTGCGTTGATTCTAGCGGACCCAAAAACTCTATATGTAAATTTTGCAACGGTTCTTCTTCTCGAACAATTGGATTCAACTCGCCCTCTTGTTTGCCCTTCTTTCGGTTCGGCACAATACATGGTATGCAACAACTAATGTGTTTTCGGATTTTGTCGTTTAAAATTGGAATGTAATATTCCCCACCCATTACCTCTCTTGTCTTCTTGACCGAGAAATGACCCTTCTCAGGCGCTTGCCTAATGATTTCATTTTGTAAGTTTAGAGGTACTACTAGATGTTCGTTGTCGTTAATTAATTTCTATAATAAACCGTTCTTCATAAAATAATTGTTATGGTTTGCTTTTTCTGCTAGAATGTCAATAATCGTTTTTAATTCGTCATCTCCTGCTTTTGCATACTTCAATTTACTATGCATACTAGAGTCGATGATCGTCATTACTGGATACCTACTTAAAGCATCTGCATGTCGTATACGAGTTCCAGCTCTATGTTCAATTGTGTAGTTAAACTCTTATAGCATCATAATCCAACGCGCAACTCTGGTACTAACGTCTTTTTTTTTGTTGTTGTCTTGGCAAAAGCATTACAGTCAGTGACAAGCTTGAAATGTTTGCCTAACAAATAAACTCGAAACTTACGTAATGCTTCTATTACTGCTAGAATTTCCAATTCGTAGCTAGTATATTTTCTTTCTGCTTCAGTAGTTTTTTTACTCATGTAGTAAAATGGATGTAAAAGACCGTCGTGAGGTGATTTTTGCAATAGAACCGCTCCAAAACCGTCTATGGCAGCGTCTGTATGCAGTTCAGTTTCGTGTAGCTGATGAAATATTTTTAAAACAGGTTTAGGTCTAATCAACTTCTTTAAAGTATTAAATGCAAACATTTCATCATTCTTCAAAATAAATTTCGCGTCTTTTTTCAATAAATCAGTTAAGGGTTTGGCACTATCGAAAATTTTGGACTACATTTTCGAAAATAACCTACCAGTCGCAAAAAGCTTTGCAGTTGTTTTTGATTATTGGGGATTTGAAATTTTGTAACGGCTTGCGTGTTTGCTTGCGATATACTTATTTTATTGTTTTCTATGACGTGCCCCAAAAAATCAATTTTCTATATGTATATATATATATATTATAATTGGCGCGTACACCCTTTTTGGGCTCCTCCTCCTATTTGTGGTGTGCATATTGATGTTGTTCCACAAATGGAAGGACCTACTGTTTAAGCCGACTCCGAACGGCAGATATTTTTTATGAGGAGCTTTTTTCATGGCAGAAATACACTCGGCACTACATTGCCTGCCGAGGAGCGACCGCTATTAGAAAAAACTTTTTCTCTCTCTCTGAATTCCGAATGGTAGTCACGCACAAACTCATTTGGCCACGGCGGCCGCCAACGGTGGGATTAGAAATATATAAATAGAATTTATGGCAAATTCTGAGACAAATTTTACAATGCATACGGCGAGATCAAATTCGTAGAAAAAAGTTCCGTTATTTTTGGTTTTGTCCGTATTCATTGTCTACCCATAAATTATACTCAGTTTCGTGACAAATTTCGCTTGTTAACAATGCAGTGGCAAAAATAGCATTGCGGTCACTGCATTACATAAATGTGGTCAAAGTGCAAGTAAAATTTACCACTTGCTGAAAAAGATAGTCTCCACATAAAAGGCTTACGTCGCTCAACTGGTCATCGTTTGAAGAAAATTAGACTCGACAGATGCAATCAGCTTCTTCGGTGGCACGCGGTCAACGGCCATAAAAATATTCTTTTCTTTTTTTTTGTCCATTGCCGTTCTGAATTTGCCTTAGCCCATTTAAGTATTTTTTCATGGTGTGATAATGGGAGCAGCGGTTTTTCAGTGTGGTCCGGAATTCGAGGTCTTCTGCACATAAACCTTTTTAAATCGTGTCTTTGTCACAAACAAATCAATGATCTTTTGATGTTGCTTTGGAGAAGTATTTTTTTGAGCCTCGTTCGGGGAAGTCGTATCAGCTGTCTACGGGGAAGTCGTATCAGACGCAGCTAAATACTAATTTAATTCTAGTGCAAAGGTAACTCTAATTTCTGCTGTCACCTTCTTCTCAATTTCCGGAAGGGTGTGCGTGTCCAGTCTTAAGCTTTCTACAAATCTCGAAAGGATCACTATTCTTGGCGTTGCTGGAAGCGTCTGAACATTTTTAAATATACAGGTTCAAATGGATTTCATGCCAGTATTGTTATTGTGTCTACGTTTTAACATTGAATTGTTTTAGCTTTATGATTTCTTTGGCAGTGAGCCACATTCCTCTCTCAGATGCAGGGAGCTCGTGCGCATGCACGTAGAGCAGCGCGACCGAATTTAACGGGGGACACCCATGTTGCCGTGGTTCTACAATACATTATTTTTGACCTAACGAAACTCCTATACAATTGAAAGGCTACTTGCGGGTGTAGGCCTGCTTTTGTAGTTGTCAGCAATTTGAAAAGATTAGAATTGGGTTTTGATTCCTCAATTACATCAACATAGTGATCACTTACTGGCAAGGACGAGCTGCTCTCTAACACTGTGACCTATGGAAATACACAGTTGCCGAAATTGTTGTTGGCCATAACATTGGTGCTACGAGCTATGTGCATGATGCTACACTTGCTTAGATAAAACGACAGATTAAGCGATCTAGGCACTGCCTTAATGGCGTTTCCTTTAATGTGGAGGTTACTTTCCGCTACTTGGAAATTCGTGTGGTGTGACAAAATGACACATTCATCTGCCAACTGATGCTGGGACGTGTTTTCATAAGCAGTTGTGTGTAGTTGACTCGAATAAATGTGGAAGAGCAACGGGGATAGAGAATTTTCTTGCGGTAGCCCGTCTGACACAACCATCGTCGCTCTCCTCAACTTAACGATACTCTTCAAAAGGAAAATCGCAATCCACATAACTTCTGTCAATCGCAATTGACTCCCACATTTCAAATAGTTAGGCTACTCTCACACAATTGTAAGCGTTTTCTATGTCTAAGGTGACGAGTAATATTATATTTTCTGATTGCTATTTTTATACCATTTGGTTTACATACATAGCAGTAGATTTGTTGGCTCAGTAAGCAAAGGTGAGAAGTTGCCTGATCTCCCATCGGGCGCGTCCCAGGTGGTGGATAGGGAAGCCCAGCATCATAATAGTGGCCTTCCCAGTTGGATTAGGTTCCAACACTCCTGTTATGACTCAAAGTTGGCATAGAATTAGGGTACCATCCGCGAACCAAACTGGCTAGGGAGGAGTCCCGAACAAAAACCAAAAGGCACTGGCGCTCCAAAATTATCTCGCTCTCGACGTAAGCGGAGCAAGACGGTGGCTGACAGCAGCACACCTCACTGTCCTGAAGCTCATGCTGATATCCGCGCCACGACCCTTCAAAGTACGAGCGCGGTATTGGCGCCAGTCAATGTGGGGGGCGATGGATCTGTTGAGCCACGGTCTAACCGCCGCTTCGACAACAAATCCAGCTCAGCTCTCTTCACGGCGAAAATTTCGTCAGTGGAGGATGATGAGCGGGACCTTCGCCAGCGCACATCCGAAGGTTGTGGCCAAGCCATCTTATAGCGAGCAGGCTGCTGGCCCACGACCTGTGGCTGTGATCGGAAAACTGACCTTCAGCTGATGCAGAAACTAAATACTGCAAAAGCCGGCTGATGCGTTGGGATGTTGCGTCCGGTTATGAAGCCAACGCGAAGGGCTGTGAGACAAAGGACGGCACCATAAGGGTGACGTGCGCGTCTCTGGCCAATTTGAAGTTGATTAGGACCGCTGTGAATAACGTGCCCCCTATGTGGACCACTCGCCTCGCGGCCTATAGTGAGAAAAGTGTATTGCTCAGGAAGGCCATCCGCTGTATTCCGGATCCCAATCTGTCTACAGCGGATGTCCTGCCCTGCCTGCGTGCCCCGAATTCGGGCATCAACACGAGGCTTTGGCGAATCTTCTCGCACAACAAGGGTAGCAACCGGGAAGGAAAGGAAGGGGCTTCTCTTGTGGTGCGAATGGATGAGGCCAGTGTTGATGTCATGGGCTCTCGGTACAGGAATTGTCTGAGTCCCTTTTTTGGTACTGTCACCATCCATGTCTATCCCAAATGAGTGGCTTAGACTGTGGTTCCTGTATTTACCGTCCTCTGACGGTGATACAGATTAACTTACATCATTCCAAAGCCGCGACTGAACTTTTAAATAGACGGCTTACCCAGCTGCACACATTACCTCATATAACAACAGCGCAGCAGTCCTGGGTCTTTAGGGGCCGCTCCTGTGGCTTAAGTGCATTAAAAGGGGCCACAATATTATATGGCAGGAGTTCGAGTAGACCTAGGAACGGTCTTATGGTATCATCCCATCTCACTTTGATGGGTCTTGAGCAATTCTGTTGCCAAGACCTGGTAGCCGCTGAGGTTTGTTATAAGGGTATAGGCGGATGGCGGTGATTTGTGATTGCATCTGCTTATTTTCCTTACTATGCTCTGGAAGGGCCACCACCTTGGAAGGCCACTAGTCTCGAAAGGTTCTGTGAGCGTCGCAGTCTGGGCCTTTTTCTTTGTTGCAAAGCTACAATCTGGAGCAGCAGCAAATGCAATGGGCTGGACTCTCGGCTGTTCGAGTTCATCTCTTTCTCCTGCCTAAACATACATATCAAGGACAGACAGCCTACATTTTACTGCTAGAAGAAGGAGGTGATTGATTTCACCTTATCAAACTCAAAACTTGGGTCGTCAATCACGAACTGGAGAGTCCTTGCCGAAGATTCGTGCCCGGACCACAGGTATATTGAGTTTCAGTGTGGCGAGGAGGCACAAATGCTATTGGCCTCTAGAAACCACAGAAAAACAGACAGGAAAAAGTTAAGGGGGGCGCACACTAGGGATTTAGCGGAAGAAAGTCAAATTTGCAACATAGCACCTACGTAATGTTTAATGGTATTTCTAAATTCCAGAATAGAACCAACAATAAAATCAAAAAGAATTACTAAACTCCGACTTACAGTTTTTTTTATAGATATGTCAAAAGTATAATTTTTTTATACAATAGTATTGAACTGACTAAGAAAAAACTTCAAAGCCCAAGGTGGTTTTTTTTTCCTTTTGCTTGAGCCGACTTCCAATTTTTTATTTTTCATTTAGGGTACGATATTTTTATATATTTTAGCCGGAAGAACAAAGGCTGTGAAGCATTTGATTATCAATTTATAATTAATTTTACGAAAAAAAAAAATCATATTCCTTCATATTCTTGGATCTGCAAGTTGAGCTACATTTACCTACGGTCAGAAACTAGTATCAACGTGTTGCTTAATAGCGTCTCTTTCAGTTTTAATCAATTGCAGGTGCCACCAGGTGCCACCAGGCGCCACTGATTATATTTTGGCAATGATAATAACTAAACGCTTTCTAGTGTGTGCATAATGATAACGAAACACTTTTAATTTTGTTTTGACATTTTGAGGGTAATTCAGAATTATGAACTTACATGTATCCTGTGCGTAAATATTTGCTGGCTTATATTAATAAAAAAAAAAAAAATTAAATTTATGAATTTAAAAAAACATTGTTTTTTACAATTTTCTTAAAAAATAGTTTTTAAACATGTTCTTTTCATACACAAATATATACAACTTCGTTCGTAGTAAAAATGTAAATATTTTTTGGGATGTATACTTTTTTCCGCATCTCTGTACAAAAATCCCCAGTGTGGGGCGTTGCAGGGTTTTGAAGTGACGCCAACAAGACTTTGGAAAGAACAGGGTATTGAGGTGGCAGTTGAGAAACTCAGCGCTGCCTTAGTTGAATGTTTTGAATCAGCCTGTCCAATTAGACCTCTCCTTGATCGAGCTCCCGTTCCGTGGTGGAACGGAGAGCTCCAAACATTCAGACGTGAGTCGAGAAAATTTCTAAGCCGGGCACTCAAGACTAATCTTGCTGAGGACTGGGAGCGATACCGGCATGTTCAGAGAACAACAAAAACTCTGCGGCAGACTACGCTATCGGCATCTTTTTGGATATAGAGAGGGCTTTTGATAATGCCACTTTCGACAGTATGTGCAGCTCTACCAGTTGGAAAGGTGTAGACCAGGTGCTGGTGAATTCGATTCGTTCAATGCCAGCCCAAATAATCGTTACGGTGCGGGTGGAGGAGGATTTTCTGGTATCGTTCGGGGTTAATAGAGGCTACCCTTAAGGTGGTGTGCTGTCTCCATTACTCTGGTGCATGATAATCGATCCTCTACTCACCACCTTAAACGATTCGGGAGTATACGCACAAGCATATGCGGACGATGTTGTTTGTTTGGTAACAGGCCCTTCGCTTATCAACATCTGCAGGAAAGTGCAGAAATCTCGGGATCTGATTGACACTTGGTGCTGTGCGAACGGGCTGTCGGCAAATCCCACCAAGACTGGTATTGTCCTCTTCACCAGAAGGAGGAAGCTTGATGGACTCGTTCTGCCTAAGCTAAAAGGAGTTACAATCCAGCTATCCGAGGAAATTAAATATCTTGGAGTAATCCTCGATAGTAAGCTCCTATGGAAGCCACAGGTTGAAACAAAGACATTTAAAGTATTGTCAGCTTTCTGGCAGTGCAAAGGTGTCTTTGGGAAAACGTGAGGAATTTTTCCTAGCAAGGTCCTATGGATCTACGCGGCTATGATAAGACCTATTACAACCTATGCATCAGTGGTCCGGATGAGTAGACTCTCTCTCGTGAGAGTTAGGAGGACCTTATCGAGACTACAACGCACTGAGGCTATATATTGCACCGGAGCTTTTCCGACTACTTCAGGCCCGGCATTAGATGCTTTGATTGGTTTACCACCACTTGATGCTTTCATTCAAAGAGAGGTATTGAAGGCCAACTGCAGGCTGAAACACAATGGGAACTGGTACGGCCCCTGCCCGGCATTGGAAAACAGAGAAGGCATGAACGTCGATCCAACGATTCTCTCCATGCCCCTTGACTCCATGCCATCAGTAGTCGTACTTGAAAAGAGATACAGTGCCAGTGCCAGAGGCTCAGTTGAGGTCAAACTCAGAAAATGAGCCCGGCAAACACTGTTTTCGAATGTTTACGGATGGCTCAGGACCGAGCATGGCTCCGGCTCTGGGGTCTACGTGGAATCCAACGAGACAAAACTGCACTTTGCTCTTGGAATGCATGTATCTGTGTTTTAAGCGGAGGTGTATTTGGCTGAAAAAGCGATGAACTTTGTTGTGGAAAAACGATGGAGAGGCAAATCTATGTGTATCTGCAGCAGCAGCCAAGCTACGCTTATGGCCTTAGACAGCCCCCCAACCCCATCAGGGGTAGCCGAGTCCTGTAAATCCATGCTGAACTATGTCGTTAGGCATAATATTCTGATGCTAACATGGGTCCCGGGACACGTGGGTATCGTGGGTAACGAGGCCTCTGACTCCTTAGCTAAGATGGGCTCTGAGGCAAAGTTCTTTGGCCTAGAGCCGGTTTTGCCCCTCCCTTCTGCGGCCATCAAAGCCACGGTTAGCAAATGGGTAACAAGATGTTCGAAACTATTACTGTTGCTATTCACGTGTTATGATGGTTTCGAATTTAAGTTATTTCTTTGAATTGATTTATTTTTATAAATTTATTTATTTTAGCAGAATTAGGCAGTTCGCACTTTAGTGTTTTCAGACTTAATTGATTTAATTCATTATATAAAAATATCTTAGTGCGATTACTTTCATTTTTCAATTTGATGGAATCTTTAACTCTACAAACTTATGTATTTATTTCCTCACACAATAATTTAACACTATTATTAAATTTATTATTACTTATTATGCATATTTCTAACAAGATAGATTGGGCTATGCAAAGTTTCGACGCATTTAAATCGCTAGGACTGGATGGAATCTTCCCAACCACGCTCCAAAAACTAAGCCATCTTTTGGTACCATGGTTAAGAACGACATTCATGAAGTGCTTGCGGTTCAGATATGTTCCTGTATCGTGGAGAGAGGCGACAGTTGTGTTTATTCCAAAAGCAGGAAAAAGCAACCTTCTCTGCTCGATGGAATACAGGACCACTAGTCCGACTTCATTTCTCCTGAAAATGTTAGAGAAGATTCTAGACGCATACGTTAGAGGCACAATTGTGCCGGAAAAACTATCCAAGGATCAGCATGCTTACTGCTACTGAAACTGCACTTCACTCACTTGTACTTAACATAGAAAAGGCTTTAGAATATAAGGAGTATGCTCTAGGAATATTTCTAGATATATCATATAACAACGTGACGAAAGATGCTATTTTAATAGCTTAATAGGAAAGAGGAATTCAAGTTGTAGAAGGTTTCGTACCACAATTGAAGGGGATGAATGGCAAATAGGCATGAAGCCTGGCCATATTACTTTTCACATCAACACAGACGGCTCTCAACCTTTAGACGGAGTGGGAGCGGGTATTTACTGCTCAAAACTAAGGACTAGGTAGCCTATCGAACTGCCAGACCACCGGAAGTTTTTGCTGTGGGGAAAGCCGCGGAGCTAGCCTACCCAAGAACAAGAAAGAACTCAATAATTAATATAAACGTGGACAGTCAAGTAGCAATAAAAGCAATAAGCTCATATTGTATTGTATTAAGTCCAAAAATGTTCAACGGAGCAGGGAGGCCATAGAAAGGCTAGCTGCAAACAGTAGGCTGCATATTATTATGGGAAACGAAATAGTATACGAGATAGCAAAAAGTGCTGTTAGACTACAATTTGAGCGAGAGAACGGCATACTAAAACCGCTAAATACAATATACAACGAAATGGACGACTACTCGAAACAGCGAGTGGAAGCTAGGTGGACTAATCGGACCACATGCAACATGGGAAAAGTTATGTGTAGAACTAACGACAAAAAACTAACTCAATTAGTACTTACGCTCTCCCAAAAGGACTGCAGAACTATCACATGCGTACAAGAAAGGGATTGCTAACACGGACAAATGCTGGAAATGCTGAGAGGATGTTCAGGAAACTTTAGAGCACCATCTGTGCGTTTTTCCGCATATCTTCATTTTCTTCTTATTTGGAGAGATAACCGCTTACTCGATTTTGGCCGAGGCTAACAAAGCGCGCCAGTCGTTTCTTTTTCGTGCTATCCCGCGCCAGTTAGACACACCAAGTGAAGCCAAGTCTTTCACCTCGTGATCTTTCCAAAGCAGAGGAGACCTTCCCCTTTCTCTGCTACCACCAGCTGCTACCTCATCGAATACTTTCAGAGTCGGAGCGTTTGTATACATTCCGACGACATGACCCAGCCAACTTAGCCGCTGGATATTTATTCGCTGCGCTAAGTCTATATCGGCGTAAAGCTCATACGCCTGCGATATTCGCCGTTGCCAACGTGCAAAGGTTCGAAAATCTTGCGCAGAATCTTTCTTTGGAACACTCTTGCACGCTTCTGCGCCATATGTTAAGACGGACACGATGAGTCTTGTAAAGTGTTAGTTTTGTTCGTCGAGAGAGGACTTTACTACTCAATTGCCTACTTAGTCCAAAGTAGCACTTGTTGGCAAGAGAGATTCTACGTTGGATTTCAAGGCTGACATTGTTATCGGTGTTAATGCTGGTTCCTAAGTATACGAAGTCTTTTACAAGCCCGATATCATAGCTGTCAACAGTTACGAGGGTGCCGATACGCGAGTGCGCCGACTGTTTGTTTGATGACAGTCCTCGTTTTGTCCTCATTTACCACCACACCCTTTCGCTTTGCAAAGCAGATCTAACAGCGCGGTTGTTAAGGCCAATGATGTCAATATCATTGGCATACGCCAACAACTGTACGCTCTTGTAAAATATTGTGGCTGAGCGTACGACACTTTCCAACATCAGGTTAAAGAAGTCACACGGCAGCGAGTGACCCTGTCTGAAACCTTGTTTATCAAACGGCTCGGATAGGTCTTTCTCAATTCTGACGGCGCTAATGGTATTGAACTACGTCATCTTGCGTAGGCGTATTAGTATTGCCGGTATACCTAATTCAGACATCGCATTATACAAGAAACTCCTTTTCGTACTGTCGAATGCAGCTTTGAAGTCAACGTAAAAATGGTTTGTGTCGATTCTCCATTCGGAGAATTTTCGAAGATTTGGCGTATTGTGAATATTTGGTCGATGGTAGACTTTCCAATTGATTGATGGTGGGCTTCAGCCTTTGACACAATACACTCGCTAGAATCTTATAGGTCATAGTTAGGAGACTAATCCCGAGGTAATTGGCATAGATTGCAGGTTCACCCTTTTTGTCAGCTGTCACTATTTAACAGGTTCGAGAAGTGTCCCCTCCATAATTTAAGTATGCTCTGGAGGTCAGCCACCAAATCGCCATCTTTGTTTTTACAGGGCGCTGTGCTCTTCGCACTCACGTATTTCGGCCTCTCGTTTTTTTTTCTGAAAATACGACTCTCTTCCTTTCTCAGCTCTCGGTAGCGATCCCATATGCCCAAGTTGAGCCCGATCGCAGCGTGGCTCTATAAATAGCATCGCCGGAATCCGATTTCTTCTTCGACGGCAGTACATAGAGAAGGAGAAATGTTCATCCACTGCTCGTGCATGTTGGTTTATTGGGCAGTACTCACTGAGAGCAGGAGTAAGAGTCGAGTGGCGAATCTTTTGGCTGTCTGTTGTGATTGCAGCTTTTCGATGTTGAACATTCTTTGTATAGGTAGATGTGCGTGTTTTGATGCACGGAGGCGTGTGCGCAGTTTGGTTGCAACGGGATAATGATCCGAGTCGATATTGGGTCCACGGATCGTACAAACATCGAATACACTAGAAGCATGTCTTCCATCTGCAGACTACCATGTTTCGAGCCCCGACGAAGTCGGTCAGTCTCTTACCGTTACCGGCTGTTTCGGTGTGCAGGCTGAATTTTCCGTCTTTGGTGCCAAAAACTTCCTCCTTGCCCACCGTGGCGTTGAAGTCGGTAAGGAGGACTTTTATGTCGTGCCGGGGGCAGCGCTCATAGGAATGTTCCAGGCGCTCATAGAAGAAATCCTTGGTCGCATCGTCCTTCTTTTCCGTCGGTGCGTGGACGCAAATTAGCGAGATATTAAAAAATCGTGCTTTGGTGCGGATTATTGCGAGGCCTTGTCTACCAGAGTGAGCGACAGTACTTGGCGACGAAGTGTCTCTCCCACAACAAATCCGACACCGAATTTGCGCTTCTTTACATGGCAGCTGTAGTAGACGTCGAAGGTCGTATGTTTTTCTTGCTTTGCCCCGTCTATTGCATCTCTTGAATGGCAGTGATGTCAGCCTTTACCCTCACGAGAACATTAACCAGGTGGGCAGAGGCACCTTCTCTATTAAGGGACCCGACATTCCAGGGGCATTCCCTCAAATCGTAGTCCTTAGATCGTTTGCAGGGATCGTCATCAGTATAGGAAGTTCTCATCCGGGGCTTTGTACATGTTTTCATTGGGGCGCCATATAGAGCGCCAAATAATTGCGATCGCCATCGAACGGCTGAAAAAGTTTGATATTTTGTATAACGAGTGGTTTGTTTCGCTCCCCATTTTAATGCTCTCTTCACGTAATTTGATTCGGTTAAACAATGCACTTAGTACGTCTTGTTTTTCGTTTCATAAACTATTATCATTGTAGTAATACTGAGCTTAGTTTCAATTGCATTAGTAGGTTAAATTACGGAACTGCGTGTGCTTTGAAGGTTTTAAGGTATTTCGCGAGAGGAATCTGAAATTAATTCGTCTTGGCATTTCGATTTTCACTATCCTAGTATTTCCTTTTCCTGTGTTTTCATCTAACTTTTACGATATAACGTTTTGTGAACATAAGCAAAAACTTTATTATTATTCTTTCTAATTTTTTTTTTAATTCTCATTTCTCTAATGTATTTTTAGAAAACAGATTGCAATAAGGAAACAAAAAATCTTGTTATCCATTGGCTGGGTATGTTGCCACACGTGATGGTGTAGTTCATCCATGTCACCCTGTAGTGTTTCCCAATGGCTATATCCGGTCGTCGAGCGGTACTTCTTCGGAACGCTGAGCGTGATTGGCCAGTAGTTGAATGTGAATGGCCAGTAGCTTATCGTACAGCTGACTGATAGGCCAGCAGGAACATTTGGATGTGTTTGTCCCAGTTTCATTGGCACTTTTCAACTACCTTTCGCAAATGCGGTTGAAATTTTTAATCATTCCATCTAATGGCGGGTTCAAGTGTGTTGTACGTGCTTTTTTCATTCCCAACAAGCAGCATATATCTTTAATTATTGCGGACTCGAAGTTTCTTCCTTGGACTGAATTCAACTCAATAGGTACTCCAAACCGAATCAACCAATTAGGCACAAAAACCTTAGCAATGGTTTTGGTCTCTTGGTTTAGTAGACCACACACGTCTGTCCACTTACGGAAGTAATCCATAACAACGACCACATGGAGTTTCTTGTTGAAAACGGACCCGCCACCCCCATGGCCCCTCGCTCACATAGTTAACCCGTGTTGTACTGTTGTAACCTTGCACGACTTCTCTCTTTTAGACCTATCGCTGCCATACACTCCTCGTAATTTCAAATCCATTATCTGGAATTCTAATAAAACTGCTGTCTAATATTTTCCAGCATTGTGGCTAAGCCAAATCAACAATCCCAACTTTGTCTCAAGACGAGTTGGTGACGATACTCCACCCACGTCTGCTCCAAGCAGTAGACCCACCCTCGCAACTAGACTCTTGGGAAGCAAGGGATTTCCTGTAGAAAGACAAGCTGATTTTGCTGTCTCCGTCACTCGAGATGACACGGGAGTTCCGGAAGGAGTAACAGCCCCAACCATGTTGGCATTATCGGACCACATAATTGTTGGTGTTCACCTTTCTGACACAATCACTGCCCACCCTGGAGAAACCGAAGGACATCAGAGATGCGGATCTGGCGGAGAAACAGTCATACTTCAAAAAATGGGCTGAAGCCTTCGTTACTGAACACCGTGAGAAGGCCAAAATGGACTATGCGCAAGGCAAGCGCAAAAGATCGAGTGAAGGGACATCGGCTGACGCCAAAAGAACGAAGGTGTTCACCACTCAGACAACGAACGTCACAGCAAAGAAATATTTTGCGGAAATACCGAAAAAAGTTACATAATTCATCGCAGTTTCCATGACGGTGCGATCCCGCAAGCTAACTGGGATCTGATAGATAAAGGAGTTCTTAGAAAGCATATAAAAAATCCAGGAGTTCTACCCAGTTGCTTGGATGCGGGTTGGCTCTAATCGCGCGTCAAATTAATATAATAAGGTGTGCCAATCAACGACCGGTGAACCTATATATCCTCGTAATTAATCGCACAGGGGGTTACCCGTTTTCTCGCCTCGATGGGGTCCACCGAGAAGACATACCCAACCGGCCAAGATCCTGAGCCTAGATATCAGATTTCTACACGATTCCGACGAGTGCTGGCGCTAATTAAACCTTGCAATCCTGAACTACCTACCAGCGACCGGAAGATAGCAAAGATGCGCAAAGTGGATGACAAGAGAAGACTAGCTGCGATCATCATTGAATCCTGAGGAATCATTAGACTCCACTCGCCCAACGGAAGTGGATGATAAATTACGGCTTCCAAGCACTCTATGTCTACGGACAGGATGTAGCCAGCAAGACCGCAGAAAATACGATCCCTCGCTGACGAGACCATGGTTGCGTTAGACAACACCGGTGCGATAGGCGAACTCTTTCGAAGTGTCTCTGGGTTAGGACATGGTTGTTGGTTGGCTGCCATATATCAAAGTATATCAGGGATAGTGGGGGTTGTACAGAACAATCTCCACCACAGTAAGGTGGCCACAACCGAACCCATCCTCTGTCTAGCTGAAAGAAGAAAGTATATCGCGTTCATCCAAGAACCATGGGTGGTAAAAGATCAGGTTTGCGTTTTGAGCTGTAAGGAATACAAATTGGTCTATGTCACTGACACATGTAAGCCAAGGTCGTGCATACTAGTGAAAAAACATATTAATGTGCACTTATTGAAACAATTTAACGATGCCTGTACCGTCATCATATGAGTGCAGTCCTGTGGAAGGACGATATGATTTGCCTCGTCCTACATGACCCATGACGCGGAGCAACCATCTCCAGCACTAGTGATAAGAGGTGCAGTCGAGAAAGCCTTATGACGTGATATTCCATTTATACGGGGAGCAGATGATAATGTTCACCATCATATCTGGGGCGGTTCAAACTAAAACGAACGCTATAAGTGCATTTTTAAATTATTTGCATCTTCATATTAGTAAGGGTATCACCTTACTTTTGTAATAACTACTAGAAGGCCAGTTATATATTAGACATCACGTATGTCAATGAACGAGGGGCACAAATTCTAAAAGGTGGAAGAGTGTCTAAAGACAACTCCAACGAGAAAAATGACCGGGACCTTCATGGCGGTCGACTGACACAGCAAATTTAAGAAGATTTAAGTATTCCATTAGGGCAGCAAAAACAGCTTCTTGGAGAAACTTCTGTGAAAAGATAGCAATCGTTTCGGAGACCAGTAGACTCCGGAAACTTGTATCAATGAGCCCCAGCTATCCTAGCTACGTCATGAATGAGGATGACAGGTGGAAAACTAATAGTGAACTAAAATGACTAATGCAGATGCGTTTTCCAGGTTGTCTCTGGAATGAATATCCTATAGTTCACAACGGGCATCCTAAGATTTCAAAACGGAGGATAACATAAAATTTTCCATTGGCAGCATTTAAATTAGCAGGACCTTATGGAATCATCTTCGCTGATCTGCAACATACAATAGATATAATTGCATCTAGACTCGGGTAAACACCTTCCAGCATTGTGTGATCTTCAGCAAAGATCTCTCAACAGACTACCACTTTGGTGTAAACGTCGAGGACTAGAAGTAAGTTATGAAAAAAGCGGATCTGATACTGTTTAGCAGGAGATATAAAACACCCGCCCTTTAACAAATATTCCTAAGGGGTAATACCCCTCAGAGTAACGCAAACATAGAAAGCTAAATGGGGGGCTCACAGTCGTAAATAAAGTACGCAAAGCTATGACGGCGCTGTTCGTTGTTCGGCACCTCGAAAAGGGTATGAACATTAAAATAGTTGACAAGGTTCAAAGACTCTCATCTGTTCTTATAGCCGGTGCAACGTCAACTACACCACAATATTAAGCCTCCTTCCGGTAGATCTGTAGGCAAGATACAGTTTGTCAAGAACTACTGTTGAGGAAATAAATTCAATTCTTCAACTTCATTAGCAAAAAATAGCACCCTTTATTTATCTTTGACGTCCTTTTTGTACTGATTCGTATTTATTCACAGCATTTAAAGGGAACTAATAAAAAAACTGCAAATTCTTTGGGAAAACAACAACTAAAGCAACAAAAACAAATAACACTCTATTTTGACATTGCCAATAAACTGTTTTTACATTTTGCTTTTTCAATTTCTTTAGTATGTGTTGCGGGACTTACTTCGATTTACCGTCATCTCTGCCTTGCATTGATCACTTTGATGCTTTCGTTTTACAATTCAGTGAAACATTTTTGCATTCAGGAATTGTTTAAAATGTTTTCGGTAATACGTCAGATAGTTTATAATGTCATAAATCGAGTGGAAAAAGAGAGTAGATTAGAGTAAAAGCGAGGAGGTTGGTCCAAAAAATGTGCAGCACACTTAATGATTCAAAAATTGGATCAAACTCGAGAATTTCCTTTGGAACACTTGCAAAGTACCCTAACGAGGAGTGTGGTTTTGTTATCTTTCATGAAGCTGACGCAGTGCCATATATATGCATATAAAGGGAGATTTTTTAAGAGCTATAGGAAAGTTTTCAAAAAAACACACGTAAAACTCAAAAAATGCATGAATTTAACGTTTGAAGATTATTTAATGCAAATGTTGACCGCGACTGCGCTTCAAATGATCCATCCGCTTAGTCCAATTTTGGCATACTCTTTCCAATGTGTCGGCCGGTATCTCACATATAAATGCTTTTATGTTGCCTTCCAATGCGTTACTTGAAGCAGGCTTGTCTGAAGAGATATGAGCTTTAACATAGCCCCACAAAAAATAATCTAAGGGCGTTATATCGCACGATCTGGGTGGCCAATCGACAGGTCCCGAACGGGAAATAAAATGTTCACCAAACTCGCCTCTCAACAAGTCCATTGTTACGCGTGCTGTGTGGCATGTGGCACCGTCTTGCTGAAACCACATGTCATGCAAGTCAAGCTCTTGCATTTTGGGCAAAAAAAAGTTGGATATCATTTCACGGTAGCGCTCACCCTACACAGTTACGTTACGATTCGCAGCATCTTTGAAGAAGTACGGTCCAATGATACCTCCAGCTCATAAACCGCACCAAACTGTGACCTTTTCTGGATACAATGGTAGCTATTGAAATTCTTCTGGCTGATCTTCTTTCCAAAATCGACAATTCTGCTTATTTACGTACCTATTGATCCAAAAATGAGCTTCGTCGATGAACACAATTTTTCGATAAAAAAGTGGAGCTTCGGCCAACTTTCCAAGAGCCCATTCACTAAAAATTCTGCGTTGCGGTAGGTCGTTCGGCTTCAATTCTTGCATCAGGTGTATTTTGAAAGGCTTCGCACCTAAATCCTTTCGCAAAATTTTCCACGTTGTTGAGTAAAAGAGGCCCAATTGCTGCGAACGGCGACGGATCGATAATTGATGGTCATCATTAACACTGGCCGATACAGCTGCGATATTTTCTTCAGTTCGCACTCTACGTAAGCGTGTTGGTGGTTTGATGTCGAATAATGTAAATTTGGTTCTAAATTTAGTCACAATAGTTCGAATAGCCGTTTCAGTGGGTCGATTAAACTGACCATAAAATGGAAGAAGCGTGTGATATACAGAACAAGACTTTTTTATAATAAAACTCCATGATTTGCAAGCGTTGTTCGTTTGTAAGACGATTCATGGTTAAATTATAGAACAAACTGAAGATGTTTGACAGTGAAACACAACACGAAACGTGCGTCAGCTGTTTAAACCAACTGTTTAAAAAGATAATAGCTAAAAAATCACCCGTTATATATCTAATTGGCGCGTACGCCCTTTTTGGGTGTTTGGAAGAGCTCCTCCTCCTAATTGTGGTGTGAGTATTTATGTTGTTCCACAAATGGTGGGACCTACAGTTTCAAGCCAATTCCGAACGGCAGATATTTTTATGAGGAGCTTTTTGCATGGCAGAAATACACTTCGAGGTTTGCCATTGCCTGCCGAGGGGCGCCCGCTATTAGAAAAAAACTGTTTCTCAATTTTGGTGTTTCACCGAGATTCCAACAAACGTTGTCTCTAAACTCCGAATGGTAGTTACTCACCAACCCATTCGGCTACGGGAATTCTTTCTTCAGGATCACTCTCATCCAGGACACCGATAATGATGCGATTGAGGCCCCGATTTTTCGGTCTTTTCGCTAACGGCTTAACCTCTTCAGTTGACCTTTGCCTTTTGTGGGCACCTGACGATGTAGTTCGCCTTTCGAGAGTGAAGTTAGGTAGTGCCTCCTTCCCCCACTCTATCGACTCTTAGACTTCCTTCGTCAGCTCTTCCGCTGTTGTTGGTGGTTCGAGTAGCATTTTGAGTATATTGATGACATTACGCCTTTACGAGTACTCTGCTTTGGTTGGGTCAGTGATCCTTACAGTCGGCAATCTTCCGGCGAGAGAAGTGGCTACGATGCTTGACAGCACATAATGGAGTGAATACTGGTACTGCAAGAACGCTATTCATGGCAGATCCCTCTCTTGCCAGTTCATCAGCTTTTTCGTTACCTTCTATGTTCCGGTGTCCCGGGACCCAAATTAAGGTTACTTTATGGTTTTCACTCAAGTTGGTGAGGCTATTCCTACATTGCTCCACCACTTTAGAGGTTGTTATAGTCGCATCCAGCGCCTGGAGAAGAGAAATCGGCGATTAGTAACCTACAGGCTTCCCCAATTGCTAGTACTTCCGCTTGGAAGACGCTGCTGGTATTAGGGAGACGCACAGATTCTTCAGTTCCAAGTCTATGAGAATATATACCAGCTCCAATACCACAATCCATTTTACTGCCATCTGTATAGACTGTGGTATCGAAGTTGTTTAGAGAGAATCCCTTATTCCATTCTTTCTTAGATTGAAAGAGTGTGGCAAAATTCCTATTGAACGTTTCCATCGGGACGATGTAGTCAGTCCTTACCGCGGTTTACTGAGTTTGTCGCAATAATAGACTAGCGTGACCATAGGTTTTTTCTTTCCAGCGACGTGCTTCATTTAACCTAAATGCACTCATGGTTGCCGTCTTCTTTATATGTGTTGGAATAACGTGTTTCAGTGCATTCAGAGCCTCTCTAGGACATGATCTGATTGCACCGACCGTTATTGCACAGGCTGATCTTTGTAGTCTTTGGAGTCCGCCGTAGCCGAACGGGTTGGTGCGTGGTTACCATTCGGAATTCACAGAGAGGTCGTTGGTTCGAATCTCGGTGAAAGCAAAATTAATAAAAACATTTTTCTAATAGCGGTGGCCCCTCGGCAGGCAATGGCAAACCTCCGAGTGTATTTCTGCCATGAAAAAGCTCCTCATAAAAATATCTGCCGTTCGGAGTCGGCTTGAAACTGTAGGTCCCTCTATTTGTGGAACAACATCAAGACGCACACCACAAATAGGAGGAGGAGCTCGGCCAAACACCTAACAGAAGTGTACGCGCTAATAATTTTTTTTATAAGTTTGTAGTCCAGAATTACCCCTAAGTACTTTGCACTGGTTGATAGTGGCAGAGTGTGTCCGTTGATATTTGGTAGGGTAAAAGTTGGTACCCCGCATCTGGTGGTAAAAAGCATAAGTTCTGTTTTACGCAGGTTTAAACTTAGGCCACATCCTGTGGCCCAAGAGTTAAGCTCGCCTAACGCCCTTTGGATGATCCCACTGATCGTATTGGGACACAGTCTGAACACCATTAGCAGCACATCATCAGCGTAAGCCACCACTTTTCCCCACCTTTATTAAGTTCTATTAAGATTTTGCTGATCACACTTAGCCAAAGAAGTGGAGATAATACTCTCCCTTGTGGAGTGCCCCCGTGGACCTTCTTGGTTATGTTGATATTACCCATATTAGCTTTGATGGTCTTGGTTTCTAGCATGGAGATGACCCAGTTACTAATGCAACTGTCCACCTCCAGGTCTATCAACGCCCGTTGGATTGCATCTGTGCTAACATTGTTAAAGGCGCCTTCGATATCCAAGAATGCCGCCATGGTATAATGTTTGCTCTCTAGAGAGCCCTCTATTGTACCGATTACCTCGTGAATCGCGGTTTCCGTATATTTGCCTTTAAGGTATGCGTGTTGTGCAGTTGATATACCAGAGCTCTCCAAAGAGCTTCTAAGGTGCATATCCAAAAGTCTATCAAAAGTTTTTAACAGGAAAGACGAAAGACTGATTGGTCTGAAGTCCTTCGCTGATTTATGTCCTCTTCTACCTACTTTTGGTATGAAGACGACCTTGACTAGTTTCCAGCTATTTGGAATATGGCCTAAGTTTAAACACGCTTTAAAAATTTCCTCTAGCCATGGTAGGATACAGCCCAAGGTTTCCTGTAACATCTTTCGAATGATCCCATCTGGCCCCGGAGATTTAAAGGGTGAGAAAGATTTGATTGCCCATACAGCTTTTTCCTTGGTAATAATTTCCTTTGTAAGATGCTGTGGATTATATTTGCTCTGCCTAATGTTTCCCCTCTCAATTTCGTAAGCGCCGCATCCCGGAAAGAGCGTGTTTAGCAGAAGCTCTAGCGATTCTTCTGCTGTAGCAGTCCAAGTTCCATCAGGTTTCTTGTCCCAAGAAGCCATTGAGTGGTCTTTGGAAAGAACACGGCTGAGCCTAGCAGAATCCCTGGTGGATTCGATTGACGAACAAAATTTACTCCAGCTCTCTTTTTTGGCGGCCCTGATTGCCTTATTGTACTGTCTCCGACTTTCTCTGTACAATTCCTAATTTCCCGTCGAGTAGCTGAGGTTAAACGTTGATCTAGATTTTTCCCTTAGTTTTAAGAGCTCACTGATCCACCAAGGAGGGTGAGTTTTTTTGCTAAATTTTATGGGGCAGGACGTTTTGTAGGCCCTACTAAATGCCTTTTCCAGTGTTATGACCCTACTCTCAAGATTTTCCCTGAGAGTGATTTGAGGGATAGGAATCTCTCCTATCCTCTTGTTTACTGCATTTTTGAACCTCTTCCAGTTGGTTCTTAAAGGATTTCGATCCGGTAGGCGTGGATCTACCTTAAGATCCAAATCGTAGAGGATCCAACTATGATCAGAAAAGGACATTTTATTGGATACAATCCAATTATCTACCCTTACTGAGCTATTTTCAGACAGTAGAGTAACATCTATCACTTCCTCCCATCCTTGAAGTACTGCGTACTACGAAAGGTGAAAGTGGGAGTGTTACCCCTGTTACATACCGATAAGTTAGTATTAATACTAAAATTATATAAGGACTCACCTCGGTCGTTTGTCTCAGAGCTTCCCTCGCGTTGGCGTCGCATTCGAGTGGCAGGGTTTTGTTTCTGGTTCCTTCAAGCACAAGCGTAAAAGCCTCCTCGGGCGATGCTGGCCGATCATGTGCCATATAGATGGATGCAAGTGTGATGCTGACACCGTCAGCAGCTTTCACCTCAACGGCCGTCACATTCTGTGAACTATATGATGGGATTAAAAATATGTTTAAGTGTTTTTTGGCTACAATACGTGATCTAAGATTACCTTGAGTACGCTTGTACGATTGTAGTTTCTTCCCGGGAACCCCTTCACCTCGCACCCAGGGTTCCTGGATTAAGGCTATGGCAACGTTCTCCTCCCCTAGGAGAACTGTTAGGTTGTCCGTTGCAGTTTTTGAATGCTGCAGGTTAATTTGGACAACCTTTAAAACCATTTTTTATTGGTTTGCTTCCGCAGGTTCGGCGTCATTTAACTGCATGCCAGTCAGCAGTTCGCTGGTGCCGTCGACCTCATCCTGCTCCTCCTCCGGATTCGCAGAACGGAATATCTTCAGCTGGGCCTTCCCTATGCTAAACCGATGTTTATTTTCCACTTTTTGCAGTGGTTCAAGACTATCTTCTGTGATTTGAAGAAGGAACGACACGCTGTGCTTCTGCGGAGCCTCCGCTTTGATGATCGACCAATCGGTCATCGGCACTGAGCGGTTGTGAGCCTGGAGATAGGGAATTAGTTGATTGGCTTCAAACTCCATGTTTGGTATACAGATGCGAGCCCTCGGCCTTCGTGGTATCTCGCTAGCTGGAATGAGCTTGAGCCTCAAGCCATCGCAGCTGTTCTGAATTTCGCCAGTCGCGTTTGTCAGGAAATGCAATGAGTACTGGTCATCACATTTGATTACACGGCAACCGCGAACCACTTCCACCGAGTTTAAACCTGGCCATTGACCCTTCGGGTTCGCCATGACATGGTCGACGATTATGCGAGACAACCGTGCCTCAATCTCCGACCATTTGTCAAGCACAGGTTTGCCGTGGTTGAAAGTTTCGTCCACCAGTGCCATTTGAAGATGGTCCCGTGTCACCCCACTGAATTGTTTGGTAAGTTTGTTTTCGTCTTGCGAACGATTACGTTTTTTGCTTCTGTCTTTCGGGCGGTTTGGAATGCAAGGTATTCGTCCACCACCTTTTGACACCTTGCCTTGTCAGCCTCATCTTTGGGATGAGCTTTACCTTCGGTCTCGTTCTTACGAATCCTACCAAGGATAGCGAAAGACCTCTGGTAGAGGTCATACATTGATGGGCCTTTATTAGCGCGCTTTTGCCCCATGGCTTTAGCGGATGTTGTCGGTTCATTTATGGTTGTTGGCGTGCTGTGGCCCACAGCTTCAGCCTCAACTGTTTCCTGGCTAGAAGCCAGGAGCTCATCCTCCGAGGAAGATCCGATCCCCAGTTTGTCATGGGTGTCCGATTGTTTGTCCTGTCGCTTAGTATGTGTGTCCGTTTGTCTGTGTTGTGCTGTGAATGTGTCCGTTTGTCTTTCCGTCACTTTGCCCGTCTGTTTCTCGCCACTATCCGATTTTTGTTTTTTGTTTGGTTTCATTTTTCTGGTTCGTACGGTCACCTGCCCCGCCCAGGGAGCTGCTGTGGCCCACAGCTTTATCCTCAACTGTTTCCTGGTTAGAAGCCAGGAGCTCATCCTCCAAGGAAGATCCGATCCCCAGTTTGCCATGGGTGTCCGATTGTTTGTCCTGTCGCTTAGTATGTGTGTCCGTTTGTCTGTCTTGTGCTGTGAATGTGTCGGTTTGTCTTTCCGTCACTTTGTCCGTCTGTTTCTCGCCACTATCCGATTTTTGTTTTTTGTTTGGTTTCATTTTTCTGGTTCGTACGGTCACCTGCCCCGCCCAGGGAGCTGCTGTGGCCCACAGCTTTACCCTCAACTGTTTCCTGGTTAGAAGCCAGGAGCTCATCCTCCGAGGAAGATCCAATCCCCAGTTTGTCATGGGTGACCGATTGTTTGTCCTGTCGCTTAGTATGTGTGTCCGTTTGTCTGTCTTGTGCTGTGAATGTGTCCGTTTGTCTTTCCGTCACTTTGTCCGTCTGTTTCTCGCCACTATCCGATTTTTGTTTTTTGTTTGGTTTCATTTTTCTGGTTCGTACGGTCACCTGCCCCGCCCAGGGAGCTGCTGTGGCCCACAGCTTTACCCTCAACTGTTTCCTGGTTAGAAGCCAGGAGCTCATCCTCCGAGGAAGATCCGATCCCCAGTTTATCATGGGTGACCGATTGTTTGTCCTGTCGCTTAGTATGTGTGTCCGTTTGTCTGTCTTGTGTTGTGAATGTGTCCGTTTGTCTTTCCGTCACTTTGCCCGTCTGTTTCTCGCCACTATCCGATTTTTGTTTATTGTTTGGTTTCATTTTTCTGGTTCGTACGGTCACCTGCCCCGCCCAGGGAGCTGCTGTGGCCCACAGCTTTATCCTCAACTGTTTCCTGGTTAGAAGCCAGGAGCTCATCCTCCAAGGAAGATCCGATCCCCAGTTTGCCATGGGTGTCCGATTGTTTGTCCTGTCGCTTAGTATGTGTGTCCGTTTGTCTGTCTTGTGCTGTGAATGTGTCGGTTTGTCTTTCCGTCACTTTGTCCGTCTGTTTCTCGCCACTATCCGATTTTTGTTTTTTGTTTGGTTTCATTTTTCTGGTTCGTACGGTCACCTGCCCCGCCCAGGGAGCTGCTGTGGCCCACAGCTTTACCCTCAACTGTTTCCTGGTTAGAAGCCAGGAGCTCATCCTCCGAGGAAGATCCAATCCCCAGTTTGTCATGGGTGACCGATTGTTTGTCCTGTCGCTTAGTATGTGTGTCCGTTTGTCTGTCTTGTGCTGTGAATGTGTCCGTTTGTCTTTCCGTCACTTTGTCCGTCTGTTTCTCGCCACTATCCGATTTTTGTTTTTTGTTTGGTTTCATTTTTCTGGTTCGTACGGTCACCTGCCCCGCCCAGGGAGCTGCTGTGGCCCACAGCTTTACCCTCAACTGTTTCCTGGTTAGAAGCCAGGAGCTCATCCTCCGAGGAAGATCCGATCCCCAGTTTGTCATGGGTGACCGATTGTTTGTCCTGTCGCTTAGTATGTGTGTCCGTTTGTCTGTCTTGTGTTGTGAATGTGTCCGTTTGTCTTTCCGTCACTTTTTCCGTCTGTTTCTCGCCACTATCCGATTTTTGTTTTTTGTTTGGTTTCATTTTTCTGGTTCGTACGGTCACCTGCCCCGCCCAGGGAGCTGCGCATGTCGCCATGCGCGGTGACCAAAGAGTGCCATACTGCACCACAAATACTCACCGAAATCAACACGCAAGAAACCATTCCTGTGTGCACTAAATGTAGGAAAACGGCTGTCTCTTGCTTCGAACCACATTTCCGAACCAGAAGATTATTGAGACGACGATATATTTTGCGACGAGACAAAGACGACTAGACTATGGCGCAAGCCCTTGAAAGCTTTGCAAAATCTAAATCTAAGAGATAGCAGATTTTCAGGACAATTTCAACAACTAGGGAACCCAAGACCAAACTCCAACCAAGTTCGTTGGAGTCCTCATAGATATAACCAACCAGAACCCATGGAAATTGACAATGTAGAAATAATTTATGTTGAAAATGTATATCAAAATGTAAATTCTAACATCATCCAGTGCTAAATATTTGTATTAAAACTATTGATGTAGTTATCAAATCTGGCAACCATTCATGTACTTGTCAAAACCTGGAAATAAAGTTTAAGTCATTCGTTGTAAATCGATCCACATGTGTTTTTCTTTCTTAAAAGGTTATGGGCTAATAGTTTGCTAAAGTAGTGTTAATAGTGGTATTTATATCGTGCAAGCCAGAAAAATGAATTCCAGTTATCATACAAACGTGCCAAAGCTGAAAGGACGCGCAAATTTCGAGGATTGGGCATTCGCTGTAGAAAATTTATTAGTTTTGGAAGGCGCTGATAAATTCATCAAAGAAGAAGGAACCGAGGCAGCAGCGGCTGCGGCAGATACAAAAGCACGAGCTAAGCTGATTTTGACGATTGACTCATCTTTATATGTATGTGCACATAAAGGAAACTAAGACTACGAAAAAGTTGTGGGAAAAGCTGCGTGCTTTGTTCGACGATTCAGGTTTTTCGAGAAGAATTAGTTTGCTTCGTCATCTTATATCCATAAGGTTAGAAAACAGTGAAAATATGACGAATTATGTGACACAAATAGTGGAAACGTCTCAACGTTTAACACTTCGTTAGGCACGTGGATTTTTGTAACGTGGTTAGGCACGTGGTCTACAATCGTAGACCATTTTAATATTATGACTAAAAGTGTTATTTATTTGTGTTTCTTAATAATACTTCATAAGTATATTCTGTGATTTAATGTGAGGAGTATAAACTAATATTTTCACTAAAATATTTGTGTATCTTCTGTAAATTCTATAAAAACATGAATATATGTGTTTTTTAACATTTATAGCTATTCATAAAAGTTTTTTCTTATAACTAATGGACGATTTACAAAAGAGTTTTTATTATTCGTAAAACTTAAAAAAAAATATGTAAAATTCACTTCTTTAAATAAAAAAATAAAAGTTCAGTACAAAACGTATATGTTGTGGTTTCTGAGACATTCCGTGCAGCTTTCCCTCATATGATTTTTGCAAGCAAATCTGCCGCATTTAGTACACGACTTTCGGGATGATTTGTTCATATTGCGAGGTCGAATGAGCTCCCAAGCGCGTTTTTCAAGAAAATCACTGCGTTTTATATTATTTTGGGGACTATTTGGGGACTATACACAAAAAGCGCTTATACCACAGATATTTAGTAAATTGTAAAATATTACCATTGGCCAACGACACGTATTCCTTGCAACATTATGTTTCTGACATAATTGGTCCACAAGTTCTACACCAATTTTTGTGTGATCATAATCGATTATCATAATTGGTTTTTTTTTTATCATTTGTTTGCTCATCTATTGCGTTATCATGGTGCATAGATGATATGAGGATCACTGACCGGTTTTTTTCGGCAGTACGACACTAGTGTACAATTTTCTTGGAAACCAAAAATACTTTACTTTTCTTTACGATTCTTGCTGGGAAGGAATTCTTTGGGAACCGTTTATTTTTTCTCACAGTTCCAAATATGTAAGCTTTTTCTTTAGCAAATTAATAACCAACGATAAGCTGCTGAACCAATTGCCACCAGTAATATTGCGACTAGTTCCTACGACTGACTCTACCAATCGAAGAGTTATCTCTTGCACTATTGCTAAATTTGTATGGTCCGTCCGGCTGAGTTCCCACATAAGTTTCCATACTAAAAGTGTAAGGCGTTTTTGCATCCACCATCGCGAAAGGTTTAAGGTCAAACTTGGCCGGCTTACTAGGAATGTATTGCTTAAACGCGCAACGTCCTCTAAATGCTAATAGCTTTTCATCCACAGTAAGAAACTCACTACCAATAAAATTACTTTGAAAGTTGACAAGGAATACTTCAGTTCTCTTATAGGCGCCAATTTATCAATTGCTCTTCTCTGCTGTCTTGTATTGATGTCATCAAATCGCAGGCATCTTATCAGAAATCGAAACCGTTTCTCGCTCATCGCTAGCTCATCGTAGCACGATTCAACCCCGTTTTCTTGGGAATTGTCCCAAATTTTATGAATATTTTTTCTCGAGCTTCTACGAGCGCCAATCAAAAACAAAATGCCAATGAAAGCGCGAATTTCGGTGTCATCGGTTTCTCTTGCATCTTGATTCATTCTATCTTCTTCAAAGTTAACCCGTACTTTTTGAATATACAAATTTGTGGAAACGGTTATTATTCTTATAACCGAATCATTCACAAATAAATTTAGGCACTCAATTTCTGTTTCAACATTGCGCGCATTACCTTTTGTACCCGGCAAAAGTTTGATTATATTGTGCGAACGAATACGAACTTGCAAATTGGGTCTGGTTTTCTTCCACTTAGTGACATTGTCTTTTCCTAAATAGAAATTTTGGGGATGAGATGCACCAGAATCGTCTGAAAGAATTTCATCATCGCTTGATCCTTCTAGTCCGATTCGGTCTCGTGGTCACTCTCTTCAGCAGCATTCACATTGATATCCGTATCTTCGTCAACCCCCGTCGCATTTTTTTCATCCATAGCACTTTCTTCACTACTTGATAGTTCGGAGAGCCATTTTTCGCATACTTCAGGATTTTTGCTGCTTTCCAATCGTCTTTTTTTGCAATCAGACATAATATTATCTGAAAGTAATTAAATTAGCACACTTTTGTAAAAAAAAATATAAGCAAAACCTACCTGAACTTAATTCAAATATTTAATATATCAAGTAATATTGCCGCAAGAAAAAGTAACGTCGTTAGTCACGTAGTCTACATATGTAGACCAGCACTGTTCAGACCTTGATAAAATTTACAACTACAAAACCCGAACTGAATGCACTAATTGGATAAAGAGATTAATTATAAACAGCTATTAAAAAGCTTAGGTAATTTAAAAGACGAATTTAAGGAGTTGCACGACTTTGAAAAGAAGTGGTCTACGATTGTAGACCACGTGCCTAATAAAGGGTTAAGAGGAACAGGATTCGCCATTAGCGACGAATGGATCGGTTCTTTGTTGCTAGCCGGTTTACCTGAGCGATTTATGCCTATGATTATGGCCGCAGAACATTCTGGCATTCAAATGACTACCGACACCATCAAAACAAAATTACTTGATATGGAATCAGTTGATGTGAGTGAAACAGAGCGCAATTCCGCATTTGTCGCTAAAGACTGGCAGAAGAAATGTAAAAATAGCAACAATACTTCAACCTCAAATGTAAACAAAACAAGGAACACAAAAACAGTTACTTGTTATCATTGTAAAAATACTGGTCATTATAGGAATCAGTGTCCATTATTAAAGGATAAATCGGACAAAGGGTCGGACAAAAACAAAAGTCAAAGGAATGCCTTTAGTGTCGTATTTCTGAGCGGCGAATTCAGTAGAACTGAATTTACATTGATTCAGGTGCGAGTGCGCACACGACCGCGAATGAAAGTTGGTTGATAAATCCCCAGTATTTATCTTCATTTCCTGAAATTATAATTGCAAATAAGATGAAGGTGCCTGTTTTATGTTCCGGTGAGATAACCACAAATTACGATTTTAATATAACAGTAAAGAATGTGTTGTGTGTGCCAAGTCTCACAACAAATATGTTATCAGTCAGTGAGTTGATAAAAAATGGAAACAGTGTCGTCTTTGGAACGAATAAATGATTAATTAAAAACAATAAAGGCGAATTGGTTGCTGAAGCGAACTTAACTAATGGTGTTTACAAATTGAATCTAAAAACACAGAATTGTTTATATCATCGCCATCTACCATAGTGAATGGGGAAACGTGGTACAGGCGTCTTGGTTATATAAATAGCAATGATATCAACAAAATGAAGCGTTACGGATTAGTGAATGGGCTGGATTATCCTGACACGTTCACAATAAGCAAATCAGATTGTGAGATATGTTGTGAAGGCAAACAGTCAAGATTGCCATTCAGTACTGGATCCCGAGCAACAGATGTACTAGAAATTGTTCATTCTGATATTTGTGGGCCAATGGAGACCAAGTCGATTGGCGGTGCAAGATATTTTCTATTATTAATTGATGACTATACCAGAATGACCTTTATTTATTTTCTGAAAACAAAAAATGAAGTATTACACTATTTCAAAGAGTTTAAGTCCGTGGTGGAGAATTTTCATAATAAAAATATGGAAATCTTGAGAACGGAGAATGGTTGGGAGTATTGCAGTAATGATTTTGAGAATTATTTGAAATCAGAAGGCATCATACATCAAAAAACAAATCCTTACACGCCCGAACAGAATGGGCTAAGTGAGAGATCAAATAGAACCATTGTAGAGAGAGCAAGATGTCTTCTCTTCGATGCTGATTTGGACAAAACATTTTGGGCAGGAACTGCGAACATAGCTGTCTATTTAAAAAACCGGTCAGTAGCCACAGGCATTGAAAAGACTCCATATGAAGCGTGGACTGGAATTAAACCAAACTTAGAACATATTCGTGTGTTTGGAAGCACTGTGATGGCTCACATACCAAAAGAAAAAAGAACCAAATGGGATAAAAAATCAAAGAAACATATACTAGTGGTTGGTTTCAGTGAGAATGTAAAAGGATATAGAATTTATGATCCAATCAAAAGACAGATTACAACCAGTATAGATGTTGTGATTAAGGAAAAACCAAAGAAAGAAGAAATAGTTACAATTTCTATAGAGAACACAGATTCAGTGGGGGATTCAATGGTTGAATCTGTGGTGAAATTAGATTATCGCAGTGTTGGTAATGTGAGGTACTGGGCAAGGTTAGTGGCCAAAGGTTATACCTACACAGAAAGCTGGTGTGGACTACCAAGAGACATTCTCGCCGGTCATTAGACATTCAACCTTGCGCTTATTATTTGCATTAAGCGTTCAGTTCAATATGGACATTACTCACTTAGACGTTACAACAGCTTTTCTTAACGGATATTTAAAGGAAAGTATGTACAGGGTTGGCCATCTTAAACTGACCCATGTGATTATTAAAAAAATATGGAAAAAGAAACATTTTTTTGTGTTTCATTGTGAAAAACATTTAATTTAGTTCAAGGAGATTCGTTTACATCACTTTTTGAATGTGATATCGCGCAAGTGGTCGCCCTTAGCACGTATTTGGATATGTACAGGGTTGGCCATCTTAAGCTGACCCATGTGATTATTAAAAAAATATGGAAAAAGAAACATTTTTTTGTGTTTCATTGTGAAAAACATTTAATTTAGTTCAAGGAGATTCGTTTACATCACTTTTTGAATATGATATCGCGCAAGTGGTCGCCCTTAGCTCGTATAGCGTAATGTGCCCGTTTTTCGGCGTTTTCCATAGTTTTGGCCAGCGTCTCGGCCGATATGGCGGCTATTTCCCGTCGGATATTGGCCTTAAGTGCGCCTAGTGTCTTTGGCTTGTTGACGTAAACCTTAGATTTCAAATTACAGTAAAAAGTTATAGGGTTACTCAATGGGTCAGTTTAATATGGCCAACCCTGTATATGCATTTACCTGAAGGTTTCCTGTTAAAGATTCCAGTAAAGTGTTAAAGTTAAAAAAGGCTGTGTATGGTTTAAAACAATCTGCACTGGCCTGGTATCAGAGAGTCGAAGAAACATTGTATAATTTAGGATTTTGCAAAAGTAAATTAGAACCTTGTGTGTTTATAAATAATAAATGGTAAGAAAACTTTTGTTGGAATTTATGTTGATGATTTCATAATATTTTCAAATGATAAGTCAGAAACTGATATTTTAATTGAAGCCTTGGAACAAAAATTTGAAATTAAAAATTTAGGTCAGGTAAAGCAATATTTAGGCATGAGGATTAATATTGATAAACATGCAAATGTAATTACAGTGGATCAGGAGCAATATATTGAGCAATTGATTAAAAAGTTTAACATGTCTGAATGTAATACAGTTAGTACTCCGATAGAGACTAAATTAAATATTGAGAAATCTGATATTTGTGAAGATCATTTGCCATATCAAAAACTTATAGGTAGTTTGATGTATCTGGCAGTTTTGACACGACCAGACATTGCCTATTCAGTTAGTTACCTCAGTCAATTTAATAATGTTATTCACATGTTCACTGGAATTATGCTAAGAGAATTTTAAAATATTTGTTAGGAACAAAGCATTATTGTTTAAGATATTCTAAAGAGACAACAGAACTAGAGGGGTATGCAGATGCAGACTGGGCTAGTGATAGCATTGTTCTTGTACTGGCATCTGTTTTACTAAATCTGGATCTGCCATCTCTTGGGAGAGCAAAAAGCAAAGGACTGTTGCTCTCAGTAGCTGTGAAGCAGAGTATATGGCTTTGTCACAGGCTTGTCGAGAGGCCATTTATTTAAGAAATTTAGAATATGAACTAACAGGTTGTTTCAACATGATAATATTGTATAACTAGCAAACCCGGCCCCCTTCGCTGGGCACACTAAAATAGAATAGATATGGTTTAGAACAGAAAATATATGGTTTTCATATTATTTATTTCTTTATTCTTTATTCAAGCGCTTTGGCATAAACAATATTTTTTGTTTTTCTATTTGTTTTTGAGTAAATATAAAATATAAATTGAAAATCAGGAAAAAAGACGATTGTTTTTAAATTTCAAATCAACGCATATGAATAAACAATCGTCTTTTCTCCTGATCGTCCATGAATTTTTCGTTTCAATATATATGTTTTATTAAGCATTGGAGCTTTTTTAACCATTATCCATTTATATTTTTCAAAAAGAAAAACGAAAAAAATTGTGTTTTCCACGAACACATAATTTCATTTGAACATTCGAATTTCACATTAAATTCTCAAATTTCGTAAGAAATTATTCACTGTTCCAAAATCCACTCCAAAAAAATTCACAAACAATTTTTACATGTTGCACTTACGTTTTTTCCTTATGGCATCCAAATCAGAAAGAAATATTGACACAGTGTAACTCACACTGTCAATTTGACAGTTCAGTTCCGCCCCAAGCGTCAAAAAAGGAAGCGACATTATGGCTGGCTCAAAAGAACGCTGTACCCGTTGCCACTGCTCCGAATTACAACCAAACTTTACGAAACCCATTTTCAATACTTACTTAACAATGTGCATAAGTTTGGTTTAATTCGGTGCAAAGACACGGCGGGTCCACGTTTTGGCATATATTTCGAGACCCTAGTCATCAATAGGTATGAAAATTACCCCGTATTAAAGTACTTATCAACAGCTTTCATTTGATATCCATATTGTACAAACACATTCTAGGGTCCACGTTTTGGTCTCTATCTCGAGACCCTAGTCACGGAGCGGATGGAAATACTCTGAACTAAAGCATTCACCAACAGCTTCCATTTGATACCCATATTGTACATACACATCCGAAGGTTACCCGGGTCCACGTTTTGACCTATATCTCGAGACCCTAGTCACGGAGCGGCATGAAAAATACTCTGTACTAAAGCATTCACCAACAGCTTCAATTTGATATCCATATTGTACAAACACATTCTAGGCTCCACGTTTTGGTCTCTATCTCGAGACCCTAGTCACGGAGCGGATGGAAATACTCTGAACGAAAGCATTCACCAACAGCTTCCATTTGATACCCATATTGTACATACACGTCCGAAGGTTACCCGGGTTCACGTTTTGACCTATATCTCGAGACCCTATCTACCAATAGGTATTCAAACTGTACGGAAACCATCTTCAATACCTACTTAACAATGTGTGTAAGTTTGGTTTAATTCGGTTCAAAGACACGGCGGGTCCACGTTTTGGCATATATTTCGAGACCCTAGTCATCAATAGGTATGAAAATTACCCCGTATTAAAGCACTTATCAACAGCTTTCATTTGATATCCATATTGTACAAACACATTCTAGGGTCCACGTTTTGGTCTCTATCTCGAGACCCTAGTCACGGAGCGGATGGAAATACTCTGAACTAAAGCATTCACCAACAGCTTCCATTTGATACCCATATTGTACATACACATCCGAAGGTTATCCGGGTCCACGTTTTGACCTATATCTCAAGCCCTATCCACCAATAGGTATCCAAACTATACGGAAACCATCTTCACTACCTTCTTAACATTGTGTGTAAGTTTGGTTTAATTCGGTGCAAAGACACGGCGGGTCCACGTTTTGGCATATATTTCCAGACCCTAGCCATCAATAGGTATGAAAATTACCCCGTATTAAAGCACTTATCAACAGCTTTCATTTGATACCGATATTGTACATACACAACCAAAGGTTACCCGGGTCCACGTTTTGACCTATATCTCGAGACCCCAGTCACGGAGCGGCATGAAAAATACTCTGTACTAAAGCATTCACCAACAGCTTCAATTTGATACCCATATTGTACATACACATCCGAAGGTTACCCGGGTCCACGTTTTGACCTATATCTCGAGCCCTATCCACCAATAGGTATCCAAACTATACGGAAACCATCTTCAATACCTTCTTAACAATGTGTGTAAGTTTGGTTTAATTCGGTGCAGACACAGCCGGTTAGCGAACACACACAAAAAGTTGACTTTATTTTATATATAAGATTTTTTTGAGTTTGTGTCCGAAAAATCCAAATATCTTATGGAACCCTATTTTTTCCAAAATAAAATGTAATCCATGTTACTCGTGGATAATGTAGTTTTCGAATGGTGAAAGAATTTTTAAAATCGGTCCAGTAGTTTTTGAGCCTATTCGTTACAAACAAACAAACAAACAAACAAACAAACAAACAAACAAAGTTTTCCTCTTTATAATATTAGTATAGATGACAGCCAAAGTGCATTAAAACTGGCAAATAACCACCAATCTCATAAACGATCAAAACATATTGATGTAAGGTATAATTTTATCAGAGATGTAATTAATAGCGGTCTAGTTGAAACTAAATATTATATTTGCCAACTGCTAAAATGCCTGCAGACTTATTAACTAAGGGATTGTCAGAAATAAAACACTATAAATTTATGCAAATTCTTGGTATTGTTCCATATTGATTTCTTTTTAACAGTATTTATACTGTTTGGAATTTTGATATAGTGGGGGTGTTGAAAATGTATATCAAAATGTAAATTCTAACATCATCCAGTGCTAAATATTTGTATTAAAACTATTGATGTAGTTATCAACTCTGGCAACCATTCATGTACTTGTCAAAACCTGGAAATAAAGTTTAAGTCATTCGTTGTAAATCGATCCACATGTGTTTTTCTTTCTTAAAAATTTATAGTAATCCTCAGATGGCAGGGCACCCTAACCACAGGTTTGGCCAAGATCGCTTAAACTTGGGTAGGCAAAACCCGACTGATGAGGCACAGAATGCCTGCCAAAGATAAAATTAAATATTGAAAATAAAGAATACGTAGCACTAATAGATACCGGTACTAGACTTAGTTTAATTAATAGGGAAATAAACGATTTGAAAATATGTATATAATTTGAAATATATATATATATATACAATTGGCACGTACACGCTTTTTGGGTGTTTGGCCGAGCTCCTCCTCGTATTTGTGGTGTGCGCCTTGATGTTGTTCCACAAATCGAGGGACCTACAGTTTCAAGCCGACTCCGAACGGCATATATTTTCGTGAGGAGCTTTTTCATGGCAGGAATACACTCGGAGGTTTGCCATTGCCTGCCGAGGGGCGACCGCTATTTAAAAATTTATTTTTCTTAATTTTGGTGTTTTCACCGAGATTCGAACCGACGTTCTGTCTGTGAATTCCGAATGGTAGTCGCGCACCAACCCATTCGGCTACGGCGGCCGAAATATACCATAACATTTAGTACATTAACAAATAAAGATACAATAAATTATGAAATACACACAAAAAGCCGGGAGCAATTTCATTTACCTAACAATGCCAGGATTCGTTGGAAGACCACCCCATTAAAAGGGAGAACTTATGATTTCATTAAAGGTATCGATATATTAAACTTTTTAAATGCACAAATAGAGATAGAACAAGGACAAATAACACTAAATGGAAAAATATCCTATTTTCTTAATAACCCATATAAATTTAATCAAATTTACATGCTTGAAACTGGTGATCCTAAATTCGAAAGGAGTCAATTATAAAATTACTAAACCGATATGACAAATAATTGTTTAGAGAAGGCAATTTATTAACTAATAAATACAACAGAAATTCAGCATGAAATAAAAATCCTTACTGATCACCAGCCAATTAAATATCTCCATTCCAACTACAGAGGAAAAGACATGTCACCAACGATGCACATACAGGTATTTGAAAGATCTACGGGGTCAAAAGTCCATTTAACAAAACAATAAATACATTTACAAAAATGACTTCCTGAGGTACCTGACCCTTCCGAGAACAAAAGCCAGCCCCTCCCGCGCACCCTACAAGCATTTGACATACGATAACGGCAGTCGGAATTCGATCGTATCACCTCGTGTACGTTATCTGTTCTCGGCACTCTTGCAAAACCCAAACTTTAAAAGTGAAATTTTATGTTTTTGTGTTCAACAGTGGAGTAAAGAGTTATGGATTCTGAAGCATCAGGTTAGTAATGAATGAAATCAATTAGAATCTTTATAATTTTCAAGTATTAAAGTTAACTTTTCAACCCTATAAGTACACACCTTCGCAAACTACTTTTCTTTCTTAAAATAATATTTGTTAGTCAATAAGTAATACTATCGAGATAGATCCGGTTAAGATTCGATTGTAATTGTTTATTATGTACCTTGTTTTGACAATTCATCAAAGAATTTGATCCGGATAAGTCCGGATAAACGGTATTTTAGTACTTTGAATGTTGTTGGTAAAATTTTATGAAAAAGGTCTTTTCATTTACAAGAGATTAAGCGAAATATTTATTTGTGTTAGGTTCAATGGGAGCATCGGGAATGAGGATTGTGACTAGAAAATACTTGTTTGACCTCATGAACAATGACAATTTACCCAACATAGAGGCAAGGCTAAATTTCTTGAAAGATCAGTTTATGTCTATTAAAGGATTCTCTGACAATCAAATTGAGACGTTGAAAAGCAATTTAAAAATCGATGGACTAAAGCTCATTATAAAGAAGCGGTATTCCTAAAAAGCAATGAATCTTGGCTGAACGGAACCTTCACCATTCCCGTTGTTGCTGACAGTCCTTCAAATCGAACAGGACGACCGAGTAAATCTTTTGGAGATCTGAGCGAAAGAAGTAAAAGAAGAAAAACTGAGGAAATGCGCTCTAATTTTGATCAAAACCTTATCGTGCATGCTGCGCAAGTAGAATTAAGAAAGTCAGGAAAACGACATGCTTCGAATGTGCTAAAAGAAATCATTACTTCGCCAACTCGCGAAACCAAATATAAAAAGGCCTATTATCGAACAAAGTCATCAAAAGATAAAATTTGCCCCTTATCTGTCCAGGAAGCAATGCAAATGTTCATCGATGCAGATCTAACACGAGACCAATACGAGACAATAAGAAGAATAAATAAGAAATTCTTTCCTTGTTATAGTCTTTTACAAAAAGAAAAAAAGAAGTGTTATCCGCCACCAGAATGTTGCACTGTAAATAGTATAGGTGCGGAAGCCGAATTGCAACCTTTGGTCGACCTTACCGACGACCTTACCTTAGACGATTATCGGACTACCTGGAAGAGGTACTAACAACATTGAAGGTCCAAGAATGTGAGACCCGTAAATGGGGTTGTGACGGGTCCCAACAGACCCAGTTCAAACAAAAGATTGAAAATGATACGGATTCAGATACGAACATTTTTCAAAGCTGCTTTGTTCCTGTTAAATTAGTATGCGGCCAAAAGATGGAAAAGACTATATGGGAAAATCCAACACCATCTTCTCCTCGATTTTGTCGGTCTATAAGATTTAAATTTATCAAAGAGACTACTGATGTAACGGAGGAAGAAATTAATCACGTCAATAATCAGATAAACAGTCTGGTTGCAACAGAATTTGACTTGAGTGGCAAACATTATTCATTGAAACACGAATTTATAATGACAATGGTTGACGGAAAGGTCTGTAATGCTGCCACAAGAACCACATCAACCAGTCGTTGCTACATTTGCGGCACAACCTCAAAGGATTTCAACAATTTGGATAAAACAATAGATGTTAATTTCGAGGCTATTCAATTCGGAATTTCGGTACTACATGCCAGGATAAGAATATTTCAGAGCATTCTCCCTTTGGCTTGTAAGTTGCCAGTAAAAAAATATAGAGCAAGAAAAAGAGAAACTGAAAACAGCCTCGAGAAAGAGAGAAAACAAGAGATCCAGGACAGGTTTCGCCAAGAAACGGGATTGTTAATAGATATGCCAAAGGCGAATTTCGGTAATACCAATGACGGTAACACAAGCCGAAGATTTTTCGACAATCCTCAATTAGCATCCGATATAACAGGCATCAGCTACGAATTAATATATAGACTGAAAGTTATTCTAGAAACAATTTCTAGTGGTCATAAAATTAATCCTGAAAAATATGATATTTATGCAACAGAAACTGCTCGATTATATGTGGATCTTTATCCGTGGCATCCCATGACACCCACAATGCACAAAATACTTATTCATGGAGCTGTTATAATAAAGAGTGCTTTGTTACCAATTGGCCAGCTCTCTGAAGAGGCTGCAGAAGCCCGAAATAAGCATTTCCGCTCTTACCGGCTAGATTTTGTCGGAAAATTTACTAGAGAAAATTGCAACAGGGATATTTTTAACCGCCTCCTTTTAAGTTCGGACCCCTTAATGAGCTCTAGGAGGCAAATAAAAAGAAGAAAGTCCCAATCATTTCTGCCAGAAACATTGGAAATGCTCATGCCTGCCGATCCAAACCTAGAATTTTCTTCACGTAGCGATGAAGAAAATCTAGATAATACCATTTGATTGGATGCTTTTTTTAATTGTTTAACGTTAAACCAAAAAAATACTTTTGGCCCCTTAGATTGTTCAAATACCCCTATGTGCGATGGCTATTAAAATTAGGTGAATACCAATTCGAGATAGAATACCTAAAAGGAAAAGAAAATATAGTGGCAGATTTTTTAAGTAGACTAGAAAATAGTGAGGACACTATTTCAGAAAAGGAGGGAGATAAAGATTCTGATAGTTCTTCAATTAATAAGATTGAAGACGACGTAACTATGGCAACAATACACTCAGCACAAGAAGATTTAGGGGATCATTTTTTTATAAAAGAAGAAATCGTGAATAAATATAGGGTTATTCAATAGGTGCGCTTCAACTTTTTTCCGATAGGGAGGGCGAACGACGCAATATTTTTTATTTTTCGCTTGTCATTTGTAAACTTCATTAGTATAAATTTCATCATGGAACGCTACACACTTGAGCAACGATTGCAAATCGTGCAAATTTTTTATGAAAATAATCGTTCTGTTGCTGCTACTTTAAGAGCATTACGGCCATTTTACAGTCCATTTAACAAGCCGTCCCGCTTTGGGGTTATGTGAAGTCATTGATCTACAGTAACAAGCCGGCGACGATTTGTGAGCTCAGAGCCAATATTGAACGCGAAATTGCAGGAATTTCGGCCGATTTACGCAAAAGAGTGGTCGAAAATTGGGTTCAACGATTGGACTTCGTAAAACGTGCACGCGGTGGTCATGCAAAAGAAATCGAATTTCATACTTAAATGTATATGTTCAAACTCGATAATAAAAAAAAATTAGTTAAAAAAGTCAAACCGTTTGTGTTTTATTCAAAAAAGTTCAAAAGTTGAAGCGCTCTTACTGAAAAACCCTATATAAAACTCAAATAATCTTGCAGAAGAATGTAAAGAAATACATGGGAAGAGAATTATTTTTATTGCGGAATGCGATTTCGAACAGATGGGATATATTTTTAGAAGATACATTTCCGAAGGTAAAATAGGCATTTATTCAGAATTATCAGAGCATACATATACAGCAAAAGTTAATAGATATGTATTCAAATGATGGTCAAATTGAATTCATAAAATATACCATGAGAGCAAGGAACATTGAGACAGGAGTTGAAGCTATTAAACAAGTTTGATTATATCATATTAGGGAAAGTATGACTTCAGGAATAATAGAAACATATAACAATAATAGCAATCCCGGCGAACTCCGTTTCGCCACCAGATGGCTTCGTTTTTTGTAACATTTCGTTTGGGAATTAAAAGTTGAAGAAAAATATTTTTTGTTTGTTTTATATTTGAAAAGGAAAAATTTTATTTCATTTCACAACAGTTATGAATTCATTTCGAATACAAAAATGAAGTGTAATTTAGTTGGACTTCTCTAAATAAAAAATGAAAGTGAATCCAAAGTAAATACTGAATCGAAGCGCTAAGCGTGTCCGCAAATTATCCGTTTCTTTTAAGTGGTCTTTGGTAAACCACATTTTTTGTTCTTGGGTCTGACGTTAACACAAACAAAGCGGATGGTTTCCCAACTCGTGAACACGCAACGTATAGCTGTCCATGTGAAAAACAATGATTTTCTAATTTTTTTTTGGCATACGTTCCAATGCTGTTTTGAACATATTAACGACAGCGTTATTAGCGTGAAAAAATGCTTGCCACTGTTCAATAATTCTTCTCTTTAACTGTTGTGCTCCCTGTATATTGCACCGCACATTCAGCTGATCCACCATCGACGAAATGAAATATATTTCCAGAAATTGATGCGGTTCATCTGGTGTTGGCACCACTGAACCATGCAAATGATATATTTGTCCCTGTATCTGTGAGGGCAAACAATTAAGATAGAATAATTAATTTATTTATTTTTGAAGAATACGGTGTGACTTCTGATCGTGTGATGGTGTAGTGTGTGGTGTATGTGTAGTTGTTATTGCAATTGATTTTGTTGGTGTGATTGATTGGTGTGAGTGATTGGTTGTGTGTGTTGTATCTTTTACCTTGCAAGTTGGCATGAAGCCGCCTTCTCGAATGATATTAGCTTCAAAGGAAGTCATGCGAAAGTTACTTTGGTGGTGTAAGTAATGGATCCAGTTTGACTTTTCCACTTGCGCAGCACAATCCAGCCGTTTCTCTTTTGAACTTCAACGCATTGCAATATCGGCATACAGTCGTCATTGGTCCAATATCTAAATTTTCATCATCACTGTAGTTCGCAGTGGAATCATATTGGAATGCCATGCGATTGTATGATGCCAATGTCTTTCTTCGCTTAAGTTCTGTGAATACACTTGTTGCTGGCTTGCATGTCTTGTGCGGCGACCGATGTTCGCACGCCGTCCTCTCGGCATTTTGGATTCTGGACAGACTGGTGAATTTAACCTTAAATGCACTATCCACATAATTTACACAGTTCAACTTACCACCTTAAGGACAAATGCCTGCTATTGAAGTTGAATAAAAACGCGTGATTGATTTCATGCTTTCCAATTGAACTGTTAGGAAACGAATAACTTTAACCTCAATTTCACAATTTCACAGTGAACACAATACCGGTTTTAAGTTAGTGTTTGAAAGAACGTACGCATAATAAATGTCACATGAAATTAACTGAGCAGAGTACATGCTATAAACCTCACGGAGCCCGAGACCTTTCCAACGTATGCAAAACCGTGGAAATCGGTTCGTGCGCTCTGGAGTTATAGCGTCAGGAAGAAAAACCCGGCTTATTTTATATTATAGATTAAAAATAAAATATATTACCCAAAACTTATCGAATTAATCCAAATTGTAATAAACCAATGCGATCTCTGTCAACAATTAAAATATGATAGACGTCCAATTAAAAATAAATTTCAACTCACAGAAACAACATCACATAAATTGATACATATGTAATTAAGGGTAATCGTTTCTTAACGCCCGCAGACAAATTTTCAAAATTTGTGGCAGCTTACTCACTGAACGATAAAAATCCGATTACAATAATCGAACAATTAGAAGAACATCCAATCCAAAGAGCAATAAGAAATTATAACGATCGTTATCATTCAAGTATCAAGTAGGTATACCCCGAATGAAGTTCAATACGGAAAAACAGAGAAAGAAAAAGTTAGGAAGAATCTGGAAAGCACAGAAGAAAGGTCGTACATAAACTAAATAAAAACAGAGAAGAATACAAAGAAATTAGAGAGGAAAGATACATTAGAAACTATAGGGCAGTCAGACATAAAGAGCAACCGAAATATAAGAAAGCAAAATTAAACAAAATACACCCATGTAATACGAGTATTAAGCGACCTTTGATACAGCGAGCTCAGATACAGGCAACATTAATGACAATACTGATATGGATACTACTGACTAGAGGGATGATGACTACAGAATTGTTGGCAGACCAAACAGGATTTATTGATATTTACATAAAAAACCAGGAAATTGTTTGTGAATCGGATATAATATTACATATGAATTACCTTAATAAAATAAAAGAGATCGTAGAAAACATGACCGAAAACATAAACTTAATAGATGTGGAAAATAAAAATTTACTTCAGACAATTAATATACACTAGAAATAAATTAATGACAGTAATACCAAAACAGAATAGACGTAAACGTGGACTTATGAATGGAATAGGAAGTAAGTCCAAATGGTTATTTGGTACAATGGACGAGGAGGACAGACAGAACATACAAAACCACCTATTTCAAATCAATGACATAACAAAAAATAATAATCAGCAAATATTGATTAATGACTATTTCAATGACACTCTAAACCATTTAAAATCAGTTATATGATAGAAAAATAATAGAAAACGAAATAACTCCTATTTAATTTTTAGTATTAAAATACCTAAACCATTTGAAATTGTAAAATTAAGAACAATTGTAACCATACCAAATAGCGACAAAAAATAAATGGACTACAACATATCATAGAACAAGTTTTTGAACTCAAAAATAAAGTTTATACATTTGAAGAATACAAACACTTAAAAGACTTTAAAGAAAACACTCATTGCGTAGTTAAGAAGGATTGTAAACTAATAAAACAAGAAGATTTTCAAGTAATAGAAATAAACATAGACACAATAATAATTAAAAATGCAAAAGATATTCATATTAACCCAACTCGTAACTCTGAAAAAACTTTATTAAATGGAAACTATCTAATTAACATTAACAATTGTTCAATTAGAACAAAATATTATTACTTCTCGAATATGGTAGAAAATATAGAAGAAAAAACACTATTTAATAGTTTTGAAATATTAAAAAATTTTACGAACAAATTCAATTAGAGCACCAATCAAATATAAAAAATATTCAAAGTTTATAATACCATAAAAAATTAACATTTCATGCTGCAACATTTTAATCACAATTCTAAAATCTAAAAATTCCAGGAATTGCAACCGTTTAATTTTAATATAAAAGAATTGAGAAATAATGTCAACATTATGCATAAGTAAACAAAAATTTAAGTTAATTTAGCCAAATTAACAGAAATGGATGTTAACAATAAGTTTAATGTTAATAAAAGAAATGAAAATAAAGTCAGTTGGTAAAGATACACAGTTGAAACTTAACGGGATTTCGGTTGACTTACTAGTTTTTAAAAACACTCCAAACACGACTAGTTATTAGATTCGCGCAGTGCGGCTATAAGATTGAACACTTTAAGTAGGCGGTCAACCCTGGACCACGCCGCGGTAGAATCCTTGCTGGCGTGCCGGAGATTCCCGGACTGGACATGGCAATAATAAAAGCCATGTACAGTGTGATGCGATACCAAGAGATGATATCACATATTCACTGATAGCCAGGCGGCAATAAAATCCTTCACGAAACAGTCGACAACTTCCTAAAATGCCGCACATCTCTGAACGAGATGGCTTAGTCATTTCGCCTTAAGGTAACATAAATTCCTGGTCTTTGTGACATTGAGGGTGTTTGCAGAGCCAACGAGCTAGCGAGTCTCGGCAATAAGTTGACTAAGTACACAGAAAATGAGATAGGCGTACTTTACTAACAAGTAAGCTATGTATCTTTGAGGAAATTATAAGAGCAGCAAATGAAAGATGGAGTAATGAAACCTCATGCAGAATGGTCCAACAATTGTGGCCGACTCTCAATGCTAAACGCACAGAGTCTCTGCTAGGCCAAAATAAGCATAAGCATTGATTTCGGTTATAACAAGGCACTGCCTAAAAGGCAGGTACGCTCAGAAGATGGGTGTGCAAACACATAACTTCTGCAGAAGCTGTTAAGATGAGAAAGAAACGATCCCTCACCTTCTGTGCCTTAGTTCTGCTATATCAACATGTAGATTTTTCATTTTAATACACTCCCTTAATGAATTGAAAAATCTCAGTTCTGAGTAAATCAAGGATCTTCTAAAATTTTTGAAAAGTACACACTGGTTTCAGAAGAGATAAGGATAAGTTCCCCACGCGGCATCGCAATAGGCTATGAGCCTGAGTGTGTCTCACAGCGGGCAACTGCTTCAACCTAACCTAATCTAAGTGGAACAAGCTCTACGAACTGACTAAGATTACGATGGGATAGATAGAGTTCTGAATAAATTTGGAAATAGAGGAACATTCTGATGAAAAGGTTTTTAGGAAAAAATATCTTTTTAATGAGTGCGTAGATAATGATGTGAGCAAAATTAAGAGATTAGGAGACATTAGAATCAGAAATTATAGCAATGATTCAGGTTTTTGAAGAAAGTGGTAAACTTTGAAACGGATAATAATTCAAGTGGTCCAATTAAAGTGCGGCAAATAAGTTCTACAACTTCAGTCGATGAATTTACAGACAATGAAGTGAAATATTTGAACAAAATTGCTATTCAGGAAAAATCCTTTGTAGCACTAATGTTACAAGAAGACTTAAATGAAATAAGAATTTTTACAAATGAAATTCTTGAGAAAATTGATTCCTTTTAGAACAGAGATTCGTACAGAAATAAAAGCTTCTGACAATCCTTAGCCTTTAGCATCAAATGCTTTTGCGAATAAAGAAATTGATGATCTAATGAAAAAAGAGATTATACGGCTGTTAAACCACCAAGCTTTTTTGGCAGCAAATAGTTTTCAAATTAATTAAAACACTTTAATTTTCACAAAACTTTATAATGTATTTTTTCGCACTTAGAAATTTACGCGTTCGTGTGTTTGTTATCCATTTACAATGTTTAAGTTCACCAGCCACAGCTGATGTCGAGATTCAAGTCTCGAAATATTTGCTTAGCACAGCTTATATATAATGTATGTACATAAGAATGCGTTGATACGAACGTTAGGAAAATGACAAATATAGGATAATGTGTATTAATATAATTCAAGGACAAGTACAAGGATTAGGGTGACCAGGTGTTACGAGTTAAAAATATTACAATCTTATAAGTTAGACTACAATACTAAATTATTAAATAAAAACTATACAATTAACCCTATACTTAAATTAGTCATGTAAATTAGGTGCTGCTCCCAACATCCTCCCCTCCGTTGAAAGTTCAGGGCTTTCAACTGATTCCTTAGTCGGAAGGAGGCACAATTTAGTAACAGCTCGACGTGTAAGGCCAGTGGATGTACGTAGAACAGCTACTCGTGCAACACCGTCCTCACCAGTAATGACTTCGATGACGCGCGCAAGAGGCCACTTAAGAGGTGCTGAATTTTCATCTTTAATGCATACAATATCGTTGATTTGCACATTAGGGTGAGGGGTGCGCCATTTTGCTCTTTGTTGAAGAAGAGTGAGGTATTCTTCGCTCCATCGTTTCCAAAATAATTGTTGGAAGTATGTGACACGCTGCCAGTGACCGAGTCGATTGTAGTTCAAATGAGTGATGTTAGGCTCAGGAGCAGCTGTAAGCGGGCCGCCAATAAGAAAATGACCTGGAGTTAAAACATCAAGGTCTTCTGGATTTTCTGAAAGAGGTACAAGAGGTCGAGAGTTAATTATAGCAGAGATTTGACATACCAAAGTACGTAGTTCATCGAAACTAAGAATTGCAGAGCCAAGAGTGCGGTACAGGTGCTGTTTAGCCATTTTTACTGCGGCTTCCCACAAGCCGCCGAAATGTGGTGAACGAGGTGGTATGAATCGCCAGTCGAAGCCATTGTTGAGGCAGTGAACGTGAACCTTGCTGCGGTGCTCTTCGCTTAGGAGTAAGCGTTTTAGGTCCCTCAACTCGTTCTTAGCGCCTACGAAATTGGTTGCGTTGTCTGACCAAATACAACTTGGCATGCCGCGTGTTGCCGTAAATCGCTTGAGAGCTTCCAAGAAAGCACCTGTTGAAAGGTCCCTCACTAGCTCCATCCACACGGCCTTGGTTGCGAAACAGATGAAAACACTGATGTAACATTTCTGGGGTGACTTGTTGCGGGTTTCGGGTTTGAAATAAAATGGACCGCAGTAGTCCACTCCTGTGACGATGAAGGCTCGTGAGGCCTGAATGCGCTCCTTCGGCAAATCTGCCATGATGTGCTCAAAAAGTTTTGGTTTTGACCTGCAGCATATAACACATTTTTGTAGGGTACGCGCAGTAGTTTTTCTACCACCGATAGGCCAGAACTGCATTCGAATTGCCGCAAGTGATGACTGTGGGCCTGCGTGGCAATTCTTTCTATGAAAATGCATGATTATGGCTGATGTTAATGGGTGATCTTTCGGAAGGATGATCGGATGCCGCGCTTCGAAACTAAGGGTTGAATTTCTTAGGCGACCACCAACTCGAACTAAACCAAAATCATCTAGAAACGGCGATAGAGACGAAATGCTACTCGACGAATGTACGCATCGATTTTGTTTCAAGGCAATGTATTCTGGCCAAAGCTGAGCTCTTTGAACAATGCGAATTAGCAGTTGAGTTCCAAGATGTATATTTTCGGATGTAAGATGTGATGATTTTAACGATCTTGCAGTGGTGATGAACTTGTGTACGTATCCAAATATGCGTTGCATCTTGGTGAAGGAGTTGATGTACTTAAAGGAAAGCGAGATGTCGATTCGATTATTCATGGATACCAGGACCTTTTGACGAACTTCCGGGAGTTTAGTTTGAGGCACGATAGACTTCGGCCAATTACACATTTCTTCTTGCAGGAACGGGGGTCCATGCTTCCACAAATTTGATTGTGAGAGTTCTCGGGGAGCGGCTCCCCTAGATAAGATGTCAGCAGGATTCAAAGAGGTGGGGACGTAACGCCACTGCATACCTTCTGTGAGTTGTTGTATGGCACATACTCGGTTGGCGACAAATACGTTAAATTTTGACGGCTCTTCTTGTAACCAGGATAATACCACAGATGAATCTGACCAGCAATAACAACGACTCGCGAAAAGCTTCAATTTTGTTATTTCGTTAATTAATTGTGCGAGTAAGGCGGCGGCACAAAGCTCCAGTTTAGGTACTGTTAGCGTCTTCAAAGGGGCAACACGAGCCTTTGAACAAAGAAGATGAACTTGAGCGTTGTCATCTTTGACTGAACGCGCATAGACACAAACACCGAATGCTTCGAGACTAGCATCGCAAAATGCATGTAGTTCATGAGTGGCTCCAGGCTGCAATATGTAACGCGGAAATGATAAATACTGCACATCCGTGAATTCTTTGCAAAAGGCCGACCAATCTGTGTCCAGTGAGAGCGGTAAACTCTCGTCCCATTCGAGCTTGTCTCTCCACATTCGCTGCAACAGAATTTTCGCCCTAGTCAGGGTGGGGCCGATTAAACCTAGCGGGTCGTAACAGCGAGCTATTGTTGATAGTGCAGACCGTTTAGAATTTCTGGTGCCTCCAAGGTGTCGCGCTAAGGAAAACAACAAATTATCTTTAAAAGGATCCCATGTGAGTCCCAACGTTTTCGTAATATTGCTACCGTCATCGAATTTAAGGAAGGTTTCCCTTTCTGCATCAGAAATGTGATGAAGAACGTCTGGGTTGTTGGAGCACCATTTCCGGAGATGAAAATTTCCACGGGCAAGGAGACTGGTGGTTTGATGCATCATCTCGCGTACTTCTTCAACTGAATTTCCTCCGGAGATCAGGTCATCTACGTAAAAATCGCGTTTGACAATTTGTGAACCCAAGGGGTAAGACGAGGACTCATCGGAGGCTAGTTGATGCATTGCTCTTATAGCTAGGAATGCTGCGGGCTTCGTTCCATACGTAACCGTATCCAGCTTGTAAACCTTGATGTCTGATTCAGGGGAGTCCCGCCACAAAATGCACTGCAACATGTTGTCGGGTGCAGAGACGCGAACGCAACGATACATCTTGCAAATGTCTCCAGTAAGTGCAACGGGAAACGTACGAAAGCGAATGAGAATATCAAAAAGTTTGGGTTGTATGGTCGGCCCCGCCATTAGAATCTCGTTTAATGAAAGGCCCGAAGTTGTGACAGCAGAACCATCAAAAACGACCCTGAGCTTTGTTGTGGAGCTATCTTCCTTGACGACGCAGTGATGTGGTAAGAAATATTTGCATTCATGGGCCTCAGCGCTGGTGACCAGTGACATGTGATTCAGCTCAAGGTACTCCTTTATAAATGCCGAGTACTTTAGCTTTAAATCGATATTGTTAGTTAACTTCCGTTCATGGCTCTGAAATCGTCGCTTTGCTTGTGTTTATGATTCGCCTAATGATTCTGTGCCGAATTTCTAAGGTAAGCGAACCGAGTACTCGCCTGAAGGTAAACGCGAAACATTTTGCTGAAAATGCGCCTCGCAGTCGAGCTCCTCCCTTGTTATTTTAGTGATTGGCTCAAAAACGTGATCTACTTCCCAGAAGCGACGTACCAAATCGTCTAGTCGGGTATCAGAGTCGATGTCTCTCGAAGACCTTTGATTGGCCACAAATGACGAAAGCTTAGAAGTCTGTTGACCACCACCTGATATCACCCAACCGAGAAGAGTTTTTTGAAGAACTGGAAATCCGGGCGCCAACTGTATCTGCCCAACGCAGAGAAGTTCGAAAAATAGTCCTGCTCCGATAAGCAAGTCAATACGCTGAGGTATGTTGAAATTGGGATCAGCTAGTTGGATGTTCGAAGGGACGTTCCAGTCCGCGATGCTCACTGAAAAACCAGGCTGATTGTCAGTGATTGTTTGAACAACGACGGAAGTGATGTGCGTTGAGAAATCTGAAGTCCGCGACTTCAGTACGACATTGACCGAATAGCCTTCAGTTGACAGGTTGGCATCCCCGATGCCCGAAACTGCCGCCGAATATTTGGTCCTACGAAGTTGTAATTGGTTAGTAAAACGATTTGTAATAAAGTGAAGCTGGGAACCCGAATCCAAAAGCGCCCGACATGGCACGAAGGTACCAGCACGATTTTTGATAAAAATGACTGCAGTGGCTAGAAGCACAGCATCAGATGGAGATCTCGAAGTGAGGGCATGGCCAGGGACAGATGATGTTACAGCTATGGTGTTTGATTTCAATGTGGGTGGTTGCGTGACTGGGCCTGATATAGAAGTTGAAGCAGAAGATGTGCGGTCAAAATGCAAAAGCGTATGGTGTTTCAATTGACAAGCTCTACAGGGTCCAGATTTGCAATCTCTCATTTGATGGCCACCCTTTAGACAGTTAAGGCAAAGCGAGAGCTTCTTGGCTTCCTTTTGGCGAAGATTTGGAGAAAGAGTGGAAAATTGCTGACAGTGGTAAATTCTATGATCAGGGCACCGACAAAACGCGCAACCACCTACTGAGGCATTCGAAACGACAAATGGTTTTCTTTTATTTGTACTTACAGTTTTACCGTTTCTGTCAACTTGATCCGTTTGGGTTTGTATGGCATGTTCCACATTTTCGAGGGTACGACACCGCTTTTCCAAAAATGCAGCTAACCGATCCCACGACGGCAGTTCGTTGCTTGATGAATTTTCTTCCCACTTGGATTGAGTAGCCTTGTCCAACTTCTGGATTAGCAGTTCAACTATAATGCAGTCAGCGATTTGTTCTTGTGATCCAAGCGACTGCAACGCGCGTATGTGTGATGTAACCTTGTCCGTCAACTCCCGCAACTTGCTTGCGGATGCATCTGCCCTGTCCAGCCCAAAGATCTGTCTGATGTGTGCCTGAAATATAATTCGCTTGTTATCAAAACGTTTTTTGAGTAAATCTAATGCATTTTTATAATTAGTTTCATTTATCTCCAAAGATTGGATACTATCCAAAGCAGCACCACTCAATCAGGAACGCAGGTATTGCAGCTTATCGCTTTGCGTTAGGTCGCCATCGTTGTCAATGACGGAGGTGAACATCGAGAAAAAGTTGCTCCACTCGGTGTACGCGCCACTAAATTTAGGTAGCATTAACAAAGGCAGGCGAGAACGATTTGCATTCACGATGATCGACTGCGAGTCACCAGTGTTCGCTCTAAATGTCGAGCAGTGCTGACCTGTGCTACGTCTCCCAATCTCTCGTTGCAGGTTCGCCTTAAGTTTCACTAATGTAGCATCGAATTTGCAGGGCAGGTCACTGGCAATAGACTCAAAGTCCATTTCCTCCAAACTGGTGTGAGCGGCGGTGAATGTTGCTTTCAAATCTCCCACTGATTCCATGATTGCTGCCAACCCGTACTCATCCATGCCTTGTAGCATTTCGGTGTTCATCTCTGCTGCTGTATGCTCAAGTCGATTAAAGACTGACACTGTTTTCAGTTTTAAAAACGACACCCGATCTGAAGACGGTTGCCCACTCGATGGTACAGTATGTGGTGAATCGCTTCTAATGAAGGTACCATTACCTGGACTGAACGACATGTTGAACGTTGGACTTTTAAAATTAACTGACCGGTTATATTGATAGCGCACGAATTTATAGGCACGGTTCTATGTACACGGAAACCGTTGAAAAAGTTAGTAAATAGAAATATAGGTAGCGATTTGAACTGTTTTGTTTTACAAGTCCCGCACAAAGTTAACAAACGGCTTTATTTATTGGGTAGGTATTAAACGACTACGCGACAATAATTAACTACCGTAACACGATATTTTCGAAGGGATAACAAATGTTATTATATTGAATAATAATTTCTATTTTACTCAATTAGAACACACGAAAATCACGTCGGGGTCACCAAAAATGTTAAACCACCAAGCTTTTTTGGCAGCAAATAGTTTTCAAATTAATTAAAACACTTTAATTTTCACAAAACTTTATAATGTATTTTTTCGCACTTAGAAATTTACGCGTTCGTGTGTTTGTTATCCATTTACAATGTTTAAGTTCACCAGCCACAGCTGATGTCGAGATTCAAGTCTCGAAATATTTGCTTAGCACAGCTTATATATAATGTATGTACATAAGAATGCGTTGATACGAACGTTAGGAAAATGACAAATATAGGATAATGTGTATTAATATAATTCAAGGACAAGTACAAGGATTAGGGTGACCAGGTGTTACGAGTTAAAAATATTACAATCTTATAAGTTAGACTACAATACTAAATTATTAAATAAAAACTATACAATTAACCCTATACTTAAATTAGTCATGTAAATTAGGTGCTGCTCCCAACAACGGCCAAGAATAAGTCTTTATAGTGAGGACTTCAGTTCGAAAAAAAATGGCCCGATGATACCGCCAGACCAAAAACCGCCACAAGCAGTGACTCGTTGTGGATGCATTTGCTTCTCTACAGTAACGTGGGTATTTTCTGAGCCCCAAATCCGTCAATTGTGCTTATTGACGTAGCCACCGATGTGAAAATCAGAAAAGAAAAAGAAGACTCACCCCTTTGGAAATAGGTTTTCAATATTTCCCAATTTGGTTCAAGCGTATAGCGTACCATTTCGTAAATGCCAAACCTTTAAGTAAATTATAAACACATTTGACATGTCATTTGTGTTACCATTCTCAAAAAAAATAGGTGGTTCAAAAAGCAAACGCTATATGGCCCACCCTGTATATAGGCACATCAGAATTAAGAATGGTGGTAGGCTTCAAAATAATAAATGATGTAATGATTGCAGACAAATTTACAAAAATCGGATCGATCAAATCTGGATTTCCCCCAAGAAATCTGAAAACTGAAGGTATGGAAAATGAAGAATGGAAAATACGAATTTTTAAGAATGTGCCAAGCTTTTTCCAAAGAGCCATTAATATCGGAAACAGCTAACGTGTCGATGATATAATTGTAAATTACGAAATTTTTCGGGGTCGTACTAAATCTTTAAATCAGGTAATCTATATCCTTAAGAAAACGAATTTGAAAATTTCCTTCGGAAAAAGCTATCTATTTCCTTGGACAAAAGAATTTATGGAAAAGGAATACTACTTTGGGATACATTGTTGCAAACAATGTAATTAAAATTCATCCTCATAAAATTTAAGCAATTTGGACTTTTCCTTTACCTAAAAAGATACGTGGACTTCGGAGTTTTTTAGGAATAACAGGTTATTACAGAAAATTAACAAGGAAGAGCAATACCACAGCAAAATCACTAACCAAACATTTATCAGGGAAGAATGGGCATGTGTCTCGACATATGTCAAAATCAAATCGAATTTGGATTGATAAAATATGCTATTTTGACTTTTGAGAAATTAAAACAATTACTTATTAAATAGGTAGAATTACCCCCATCAGATTTTACCAAAAAGTGTATACTGGCAACCGAAGCCTCAAACCTACGGGTTAAGTGGAATAATAAGCCAGGAGGTAAAACCCATTACGTTTATCTCTAGTACGACAAATCCAGCGCAAAAAAATATGAAAAAAATGAAAAGCAACTTTATGCCATAATATTATTATACAACAATATTTTATAAATCAGAAAAAATTAATATAGTCGTGGGTGCCTTACCCAGACAAAATCTAAATAATATCACTAAAGACTCCTCAGAGGCAGAAACGTAGCTAGATCCGACAATACGAGTATTATATATTATTAAAATTCAGGAAACTAACAAACCTCTGAATCAATTCAAGCAATAAGTTAGATATTACTTAGCAAAGGACGTTTCGCTATACATGAATCTATAAATAATTTGGCAGTTTATTGAAAAAGATACACCCAAAAATTTGAATTTTGCAATGAAATCAAAGCAATACATTGTACACCAGCGAACCTATGTGAGATTGAGGCTAAATCGTAAGGAACGTTTACAAACAAATTTTCGTATGCTACAAATTTCCTTACGGATATACCTGTAGTAAATAAAACAGAAATTGTGAAATTTCTAATAAAAAGATTTCATCGTCGAAAGGCTGGGCAGTGCCAACAAAGTGCTTAGGTACTCCACAAGGATCACACATGTTGGGGAGACTAGCCTGGAGATGTCAGACAAATACAGGTACAAATCAGTCCGTGTTTTGAAACGAGAAGCTTTACCTCTCTGGGCAATTTCCAAGTAGTAGGGACTTTTAGAAGAGAAAATAATGAGATTTATTCTCACAGAGAACAAAACAAGCCTCCAATAAAAAAAGTCCCGTTAGATGATGTCAAATGGCACAAGGAAGTTAAGGTGATGGGACGCAACAACGAGGAGTCCTTTGAGCTTCTTACAGCATGCATTCGCAGCCCTGGAGAACTGTGGGTAGATGTGGTACCATGAAAGGACGCATCTAAAGGTTGTCTTACCTACAATAAAAAGAAGAATAAGAGCAGAAAATCAAACCACATCCCGTGAAAGTGGTACAACGGATTACTTGCTGCTCTTTATGGAGAAGGAGAAAGTGGGGGTTGACCTAATACAGGGACCATCATGGATCGTACAAGGCAAAGTCGCTGGCCTTAACAAGCCTAACTGCGCTAAGGCTTCTGGTTTCTACCACACAAGGTAAGTCAACAAATTGTATTCTGGTTAGGAAAAACTTTAATGTCAAATTCATGAAATTTCTGCTCCCGCAGTTATGCAACGCAGATCTGACGACGGCATTATGTAAGCAGTGGGGGGCCCTAACCTTCTGCTTACATCAGCATACCTGTCGTTGGACAATGGACCAGGGGAAGAGGACTGGACCCGAAACATGGAACAGCAGCGGCATTAATGGACGAGAGGAGTCTCTTTTTGACCTCTACTAATATTGTGGCAGTATTGTAAATATTTATATAATTGTGGCAGCAATGTAAACCTTTACATAATGATTGGCAACTCTAGTCGCAGCCATTTTTTTATAAGAGTTAGTCGATAAATAAACGGGTAAAGCTCAAGTTGTCGTGTTTTATTGGTTCGTCACTTAGAATATCAGAAGTTGTTGTTACCCAAAATGTCCATTGAATTGAATTCATATACGGGTGAGCAACTTAGATTGTGGTTGCGTGGACTCGGCGAAAAAATATGAGGAAATAAATCTGAGCTAATTCTTCGTTTACAAAATATTTCTGACGAAATGCGTGGAAATTTGGAAGATTTTGCGGTCGGCGTCGACGTTGCAGATGAAGAAAACGAAGATGGCGGAGCCAGCGGACAAACGGACGAAATCAACGAAGAACCGAGCAGCATGGAGGTCGCTAACAAGTCAAATACAAAAAATCAAAGTAACGAAGATGCAATTGAACAAACGAGTGTCGAGTGTGATTCGAATGAGTGGCGTCTCTTAAAATATGAGTTGGATTTGCTAAGACGCGAGTGTGAAATAGAAAAGAGAGAAAACGAAATATTAATGAAAGAAAAAGAACAATCCGGCAATAGTTGTAATCAAGCGAGTATTTCCAATAAGCACAAATTAGCTGACGTTAAAAAACTCATTCCCGAATTTTTTGGTAATGGAGATTGCTTTAAGTTGTGGCAAACTCAATTACAAAATATTCAAAGCACTTATAAGTTGGATGACAACAACATGAGAGCACTAATTGCGAATCGACTAAAAGGTAACGCGTTAAGGTGGTTGCACTCTCGTGCTGATTTAATAACAATGCCTTTCGATAAATTCTTATTGGAAATGAGCTCTCTATTTGAAGAAAAAGCAAGCAAGTTGAAGTTGAAAAGAAAACTTGATTGATTGATTTCTGAATCGTCTGAAGAATATTTTCATGCAAAATTGATTTTAGCAAACAGAATTCTAATTAGAGAAGATGAGTTGGTTGAATACGAGTATTTGGTTGAAGGCATACCAAATGAGGCATTGCGTTCGCAAGCTAAAATTAAAAGATTTCCAACAAATATGAGTTGTTGGAAGCATTCAGAACAAATTCAACTACCAAAGTTCCCAGTAAGAAAAATTACACCGCATGACCTCCAAATGGTGAGCAACAAGTAGCCAGAGTCAACAGGTGCTACAATTGCAACTCAGTTGGACATCTAGCAAATGAATGCCGCAAATCCAAACGAGAGTGGGGTGCTTGCCATGTATGTGGAGTAGTTGGCCATTATGCAGCAAATTGCCAACAAAGAAAGACCGTGCCAGTTCATCATGTCACCAATTCAATGGAGGATGACGAGTTTGTAAGATATATAGGGTTTTTCAGTAAGAGCGCTTCAACTTTTGAACTTTTTTGAATAAAACACAAACGGTTTGACTTTTTTAACTAATTTTTTTTTTATTATCGAGTTTGAACATATACATTTAAGTATGAAATTCGATTTCTTTTGCATGACCACCGCGTGCACGTTTTACGAAGTCCAATCGTTGAACCCAATTTTCGACCACTTTTTTGCATAAATCGGCCAAAATTCCAGCAATTTCGCGTTCAATATTGGCTCTGAGCTCACAAATCGTCGCCGGCTTGTTACTGTAGATCAATGACTTCACATAACCCCAAAACGGGACGGCTTGTTAAATGGACCGTAAAATGGCCGTAATGCTCTTAAAGTAGCAGCAACAGAACGATTATTTTCATAAAAAATGTGCACGATTTGCAATCGTTGCTCAAGTGTATAGCGTTCCATGATGAAATGTATACTAATGAAGTTTACAAATGACAAGCGAAAAATAAAAAATATTGCGTCGTTCGCCCTCCCTATCGGAAAAAAGTTGTAGCGCACCTATTGACTAACCCATATTAATTATAAATTTGTAAATTCCAAACTTTATTATAAAACTTTATTAGATTCACTAATCCATACAGGAAGTCCAATAAGCATTATTCGCCAGAAGTTCGTACCAGATGCATTAATAAATAGAAATAATAATTTAATTTTGAAATACAGTGGCATAAACAAAAGCCCATTATCCATTATTGGAATTGTAAACAGTTTTGTGTTTTTTGACGAAAATGAAATTGAATTAAAATTTTTTGTTGTAACAAATGAAACTATGAGTTATCCTATAATTTTGGGTAGGGATTTTTTAGCTGAATGTAATCTAAAATTAGAATGTAAAGAAAAAGTTTGAAAATGCGAAATGGAAAATGATTCATATGATAAAGAGTGTCGTAAGCTAATGAAAATTGAATCTGATGATACACAGCGCTTTAAACAATGCGATAATGCACGTGGAGGCTAAGAAGTTTGATTGGTCTCTAAAAAATGTCGATATTAATGGTGATGCAAAAGAAAGATTTCATAAAATGTTTCAAGATTGTTATGTAAACTGTAAGCGCCCCGATACGCCAAAGATTAGATGCGAGATGAAACTATTACGGAGTGATGAAAAACCTTTCCATTGCCCACCGAGAAGACTATCTTATAGCGAAAAAGAACAGGTTAGAGTTATCTTGGATGATTTAATACAGAACGAAATAATTCGACCTAGTAATTCGGAGTATCTATTCTTCTCCCATTGTGTTGGTAAGAACAAAAACGGGTGATATCAGATTATGTGTAGATTTCCGTAATTTAAATAAGGTAACTTTAAAAGATAACTTTCCGTTGCTTTTAATTGATGATTTGCTTGATCGGCTATCAAATAAGAGTATATTTTCGCTACTAGATTCAAAAAGTGCATTTTATCACGTACACATGGCAGAAGAATCGGTCAAGTATACTTCTTTTATAACACCTTTAGGCCAGTATGATTTTTTAAAAATGCCTTTTGGCTTGAAGAATGTGCCTTCAACATTTCAGCATTTCGTCAACCATGTTTTCGAGAGAAAATTGCCATTTATTTGGACGATATCATGATAGCCACTAGTACCGTTGAAGAACATCTAGGTATTTTGCAAAAAGTGTTTAATAGGTTAGTACAAAATAAAGTGGAATTAAGATTAGATTTTTCGTGGGAAGCTCAGCCTTTATATAAACTCATTAAAAAGAACGTTAAATTTACATTTGGTGAAGAAGAATTAACTTGTTTCGAAAAATTGAAAAATAAATTAATTGAGGCACCTATTTTGGCAATTTATGACCCCAGAGATGATACAGAGCTGCATTGCGATGCAAGTTCTCTGGGGTTCGGGGCAATATTATTGCAAAAGAAACGTGACGGAAGATTTCACCCAGTTTTTTTCTTCTCGAATGGTACGACTGAATCAGAATCTAATTATCACAGTTTTGAGCTGGAAGCTTTGGCCATTATTTATGCTTTTCGGAGATTTCGCGTTTATTTACAAGGGTTAAAGTTTAAAATAGTGACTGACTGTAATTCTCTTATGCTAACTTTAAATAAAAAGGAAGTTAATCCCAGAATAGCTAGATGGGCACTTGAATTACAAAATTTTGAATACACACTTGAGTACCGTAATGGAAGTAAAATGTTGCACGTAGATGCCCTGAGCCGCATTTCAAATGTACTTGAAGAAAACACATTTGAACAAAATTTATCGATTTGCCAATATAGAGACAAGAGAATTACTGAGATTGGCGAAGAATTAGAAAATAGGGAAAGCAATGTTTTTGAAATGCAGAATGGCTTAATATACAGGAAATACGGACAAAAAATATTGTTTTATGTACCATTGGAAATGGAGGGAAATATAATGAAAACGTATCATGACGAAATGGGTCATATGTGGTGTGATAAAGTTTTTAATGCTATAATAAAAGCATATTGGTTTCCTAATATGAAACAAAAAATTAAGCAATATATTTTAAACTGTTTGAAGGGTATTGTCTTCTCACCAAAGAGTGGGAAACATGAGGGGTTCTTGCATAGCATACCTAAGGGAAACGTACCATTTGAAACGCTTCATATAGACCACTTTGGTCCAGTTTCACTTAAACACTCAAAAAAGAAATACGTATTTTTGGTTATAGATGGGTTTAGTAAATTTGTTAAATTATATGCGGTGTGTTCAGCAGGCGCGAGGGAGGCCCTAAACTGTCTAAAATCTTATTTCGGTAATTACAGTCGTCCGAAAGTATTGATATCCGACAGAGGCAGTGCATTTACATCTAAAGATTTTGAAAATTTTTTAGAAAATAATAATGTAAAACACGTTAAAATCGCAACAGGCTCACCACAAGCCAATGGCCAGATAGAGCGCGTAAATCGTAGTATAGCACCAATGATAGCAAAATTAACGAGTGGTGGCTCTAATTTTAGTTTAGATAGGGTTTTACCAGAAATTTAGTTTGCATTAAATAACACAATTCATCGTAGTACAGGTACAACCCCAAGCGAAATACTTTTCGGAGTTCCTCAAAGAGGGCATGTAGTCGATTTTCTAAAAGAAAGATTAGAAGAAGACATGATGAATGTGACAGAAATTAGGAGGAAAACAGCAGAAAATATAGTCAAGTCTCAAAATTATAATAAATTATTAAAAGATAAAAATCGAATTCAAAGATTGTATAAAGTAGGCGATTACGTTATGGTTAAAAATTATATAAGTACTCCAGGTGTGTGTGAAAAGATTGCACCTAAGTTCAAAGGGCCTTACAGAGTCTGCAAAGTCCTCCCAAATGATAGGTATTTAATTAGAGACGTCGAGGGATTTCAAATTAGTCAAATCCCTCATGAAGGTATATGGGAAGAGGCGAATATGAAGCCTTGGTTAAACCATAATCTCTCTAATGAATGCGTAATCGGGACGATTACAGGTCAGCATGGTAGAACTGTGGCAGTATTGTAAATATTTATATAATTGCGGCAGCATTGTAAACATTTACATAATGATTGGCAACACTAGTCGCAGCCATTTTTTTATAAGAGTTAGTCGATGAATAAACGGGTAAAGCTCAAGTTGTCGTGTTTTATTGGTTCGTCACTTAGAATATCAATATATGTAACCGGAGTAATCATCCCACATACTACGAGTATAATAGGATTAGGAAGGAGGTTCTTGATATAATCCTGGTATCAAACCCAGGCTGATAAACCGTTGACGACTGGTGTCTTTCATCTAAATGCTCCTTTTCGGATCGCAATAAAATCGTGTTCACAGTCGACATAGAACAATCTAATTAACTTCCCTATAGGAATCTAAGAACTGCCGATTCGAAAAAGTTCTCTAAGCAAAATTGCAAAATTCAAAATGGCGGAGAAATTTTTTAAAATTTATTCGAATTTACTTTAAACTTGTAACTCGGGGGTTTTTGGGATCGTTGATTACAAATCCGATGTTAATATTCCTAAACTTGAAATGGTAAATCTGATACGGTGAAAAGTTGCAAAACAGGGTAAAGGCGATAAGAAAAGATCTCGAGTCAGTAAAGGTGAGAGGAAAAGTTCTCCAGCCAGTAAAGGCAAGAGGAAAAGATCTCCAGCCAGTAAAGGCAAGGGGAAAAGATCTCCAGCCAGCAAAGGCAAGAGGAAAAAATCTCTCCACGTTATTACTCTATAAGCTTGCTAATAATAGATCGGAAATATTATTACGTAGGAACATAAAAGAAAAACTGGTTTAGTGTTAAAAAAGCAAGAATAAAGTAATCTAGCGAAAAAAGTCAATTTAAAAATTTTCTGTATTATCGACCGACAAAATAAAGTAGTGTCAGTTTCTCATAGATGGCGTGTTAAGCATTTAACATAACTTCTCTCACATATGAGTTCAATCTTATATATTATAAGTACAATAGCTTACCTGTTGAGACATTTTACAAAGATTTTAAAATTTGGTAAGTAATGTTGTCGGTCTGATTGTTTTATGATTATTGTAAATTGTAATCTATATATTATCTTAGATTTTTGAAAACTGTGCTTTTGTTTTAAAATTATTTGACATATTATTTATATTATTTTGTAAATGTCTGAAAAGCTACAATGGACTACTTCAAAGTATCAAAGGCAGTTCTTTGTAACTTTTTAATAGAAAATAAAAGTAATGATATACAAGATTTACTTGATCATTTGGAAGTTAAATTTGTTCTGGATTCGAAACAATTAGAAATTGTAAAAAATGATTTGACTAGGTCTTTTTTCAGCACATTTAAAAAGAAATGGAAAGATTCTATGTACGTTAAAAGTAGTTTTGAAAAAAAATTAAAAAAATGGTTAGAAACTGATTTTATTGTGGATTTTACAAAAGCAAAAACAAAAACAGGTAGAAAATGTACTGACAATTTTGAAAAAGCTTCTGCATCCACAAAAAGACGAAAATTAATAATGATTGAAGAGTCTTATACAGAATCAGAAATACAAGAATCATTTTTGCGAATATTGAGAAAAAGTGGAAGAAGTAAATTAGCAACAAAAATAGTCTTTTTAATGAAGGTAGAAAATACTGAAGATCAAAATGATAACACAGATTTTATTAAATTCTCGGCAGAAGAAGCGTTAGCTTTAATCGAAGACACAAAACTTTCAAAATATCAATACGAATCAATACAATTTCAGGCTAAGAAACGAAATGCAAATATTTTTCCAACATACCATCAAATTCTTGAAGCAAAAAAGAGTTGTTACCCTTCGAACATACTCATTACGGAATTAGGTGCAAGTATTGAATTACAGTCCCTAATAAATCATACTGTACTTCGACTTCTTAAGGATTCTAGTTTATCCCTTCCACCTTTTCAAGAATTAAATAAAACTTGCAATTTAGATTTCATTTTAAAATATGGATGCGATGGTTCTTCCGATCAAAGCATATATAAGCAAAAATTCAGTGAATCAAATGCCTCAGATGAATCAATATTTGCAGAGTCAATGGTACCTTTGTGCTTAAAAACAACTGATAATTCAAAAATTGTATGGCAAAATCCTCATTCATCGTCACCAAAACGTTGCGTTCCAATTTCTTTTGAATTCGCGAAAGAAACAAAGGAAAGGACTCAGTCGAAAGTGGATGACATTAAAAATCAAATTAGAGAATTGCAACCAATAATAGTTGAAAAATCTGAAGGCACCTATATAGTTAAAGCAGACATGGCTCTAACTATGGTGGATGGTAAAGTTTGCCAAGCTTTAACAGATACACCTTCAGCAGCAACTTGCTATATTTGTGTAGCAAAAACATCCGAAATGAACAATTTAGTCAGACTCGCAAACAAAGAAGAAAACCAATGTTTTTTTGAATTTGGCCTTTCTGTATTGCACATGTGGATAAGAATGATGGAATGCATTTTGCATGTAGCATATCGATTAGATTTTTGCCGGTGGAGTGTAAGATCTGATGATCATAAAGTGCTTCTTCGAAATACTAAACAAAAAATTTGTAAAGAGTTTAGAGAAAAAATGGGGCTTATAATAGATCAGCCAGCACATGGTTCTGGATCTTCTAATGATGGCAACACTGCGCGTACATTTTTTCAGGATATTGAGTTAACATCAGAAATAACAAAAGTAGATAAAGAGTTAATATATAGATTCAGTATAATTTTAAAAATGTTAAGTGTAAGTAGAAAAGTACCAACAGACTTTTTTAACGACTATACTTACAAAACAGCTGAGTTGTTCATAAAGCTCTATCCCTGGTACTATATGCCATCTTCTATTCATAAAGTGTTGATACATGGTGGTAAAGTAATAGAGAAATTTTTACTACCTATAGGGAAATATTCAGAAGAGGCTGCTGAAGCCAGAAATAAGGATTTCAAACGTTTCAGGGAGTTCAATACTCGTAAAATGTTACGAACCATAACAAATGAAGACTTAATACATAAACTTTTAGTTTCTTCAGACCCTTACATAGCCTCATTAAGAAAAGAATGGAGAAGCAATTCTGCAGCAAATGATCCCGAAATAGAAGAACTTATACAGCAATTTGAATCAAAGAGAATGTAAAACTTTGTCTTTAAAATCTACTAGACTATTAGACTATTACTAGACCTCTTGCCTTTACTGGCTAGAGATCTTCTCCCCTTGCCTTTACTGGCTGGAGATTTCTTCCTCTTGCCTTTATTGGCTGGAGATCTCTTCCTCTTGCCTTTACTGGCTGGAGATCTTTGTCTCTCGCCTTTACTGGCTGGAGATCTTTTCCTCTTGTCTTTACTAGCTGGAGAACTTTTCCTCTCACCTTTACTGACTCGAGAACTTTTCCTCTCACCTTTACTGACTCGAGATCTTTTCTTCTCGCCTTTATCCTGTTTTGCAACTTTTCACCGTATCAGATTTACCATTTCAAGTTTAGGAATATTAACATCGGATTTGTAATCAGCGTTCCCAAAAACCCCCGAGTTACAAGTTTTAAGTAAATTCGAAAAAATTTTAAAAAATTTCTCCGCCATATTGGATCCGCCATTTTGAATTTTGCAAATATGATATCAGATTCGTCATCAGCGACCCCGAAACCCCCCGGATACCAAGTTTCATAAACAATAATTAACTATAAGAAATTTTGACCGCCATATTGGATCCGCCATTTTGAATTTTGACAATCTGACATCATATTTGCAATCAGCGACCCAGAAAACCCCCGGATACCAAGTTTCATAAAAATAATTAATTTTTAAAAGATTTTGTAAGTTTTGTAAGTTTGTAAGTTTTGTTTTTTAAATGTATTTGTTTAAATATTTCAATATTAGCAAAATATTTTAAAAATCCGCAACGACAGAGTTGTTAGCAATTTTATCCTGAGCAATTCAAAAAAAATAAATTGCAAATCGGTCAAGAAATGTGTGCTGTAGACTGTTTTGAATAGTAAATTCCAGTTTTGCACCACTGTGCGGTGTACGAGAGTCTCGCAATACCTCGCATTAAAGCGCGATTTTTAACATCTCGCTCACTTGCGCCCACGCCCCGATGAAAGAGAAGGACGATGCGACGATTTTTTCTATGAGCGCTTGGAATGTTCCTATAAGCGCTACCCCTGCCACGACATAAAAGTCGTGATTGGCGACTTCAACGCCGGGGTTGGCAAGGAAGGAATTTTGTCCCCACAGTCGGAAAATCCAGCCTGCACAACAAAACATCCGGTAACGGACAGAGGCCGATCGACTTCGTCGGGGCCCGAAACATAGTAGTCTGCAGCATCAGATCCCAGCTTAGGAAGATACACCTAGCTACCTGACTGTCTCCTTATCGGAAAACGCGAAACCAGGTATTTCGTATAGGTATTTCTTCTGTTATTATTGTATTCAATGGTTAAGACTATACTCATATTTTGTATATTTGTAATTATAAATAAATATATATATATGTATATATATTATTCAGAAGCCAGCTATGGATCACTGAATCGAAAGCTTTTTGATAATCTATGTAGCAGGTATGTAAATTGCGCATTTGGGTAGTGGTTTGCTTCATCACTACTGTGTCTACTATTAATGTTCTTTACATCCTCTTCTTCCTTTTTGCAGCCCTTCTGTTCATTCGTTAAATTGTTATAGCGTGAAATATGTGTATATATTTTGTTACTAATTGTAGAAGTTATTATTTTGTATAGGGTAGGTAGCCATGTTATGGGTCTGTAGTTCGACGGATTGGTTGTTTCTGTGTTTTTTGGTTTTGTGTATGTTTTGCCTATAGTAAGGAAAGGAGGTAGTTTTTGAGGTTGGTCAATTATTTCGTTTATTACTCTGGATATGTGTTAATGAGCAGTGGTTGTCTTTGTATTCCAAAAATTTTGAATATTGGCTACTCCGGGACATTCCCAGTTGTGTGTTTTATTGATTATTTCGTTTAGTTGTTCTGTTGATACTTCTATGTCATTTTGTTGTAGCAGATCCTTTTGCCTCTTTTATTTCTCATGTATCTAATGTGCTGTGTTGTCATGTTGAGTTGGTGCTGACCACATTTCCTTCCAATAAAGAGTGATTTCTTCCTGCAGTTGTTGTATTTAGTTGCTTATAGAATTTTTTTTCTTTACTTATGAATAGCTGATTCTTTGTATTTTGCAAATCTAGCAGCATATACTTCGAGTTTCTGTTTTTGGGTGTCGAAAATTTCTTCTATGGGTTTCTTATGTTTCTGTTTTAAGATTTCTAAACGTTTAATGATATTACTTGATCGATTTCCTTTCTTATATTGTGTCAACCTCTCCAAATATTTTCTGAAGTTATTTATTTTGTTCTCAATCCGTATTTGCCATTTTGGTTTGCGCAGAGAGTGTTTGTTTCGTGGTAGGGGTTGATGGTGATTTATTATTATTACGGTTATTTCAGATACGAGTATATGGTATATGTGTATGTGTGGATGTCTTCCATTCTTGAATCATTATGTAAATGGGATGGTAAAATTTGAATGTTTATAATTTCAATTATAAAGGGTTTTCCAATAACAGCTGTTACAGGTGAATGGATTGCGCTATCGAAAGACGATAACGATTTTTATGGCCGGAAGTGGATAGTACCGATCTGGGCAACGTTTATTTTCAACAAGATGGCACTACGTGCCACCTAGATCTTGTGATTTAACACCTTGTGACTTTTTTCTTTGGGGCCACGTGATATAAAAGGCAGTTTCGAGTTGCAAGTCGTGTCGGCACTATTGTTGAAATCCCAAATGAGATTGTTTTTGGAGTATTTTGTTTTCATATTCGATTTATTTCTTGAGTTAGTTCACTATATTGTTCAATTTTTTCTAAATATTTTCTATGTATGTTGGTATCATAGGGGTGCTGATTTCTATAAAATACGTAATTGTATTTATTTTATTTATTAAAGTAATAGGTGTGTATTGTGGTATCCCAGTTTAGGGTATATTCTCCACTATCTAAGATGTTTAAGGGGGTATATTTGCTTTCTTTAATATGTTCTTTGTTGGCTATTTCTTTCTGTATTATTTCTACAACTATGTTGTGTCTATGTGTATACTCTGTGCCTGCTAGAATTTGGCATCCGTCAGTTATGTGCATTTTGCGGCATTTGTCGTTAGTTATAATCGGGTATTTTATATGTATTTTTAGTAAGAATTAGTTGATCTTAAACGGCGATTATAAATCCTTCCGTTTCAGGATAAAACTCTGCTCTATGAAGCCACTGTTAATTTTGTCAATATTTGGGTATTCCATAATGTCTAGGTGTTTGCTATGTAGTTGTTTCTGTGCCCAAGCTGTCTTCTTTTCTTCAACCGTTGTTTGGGTGATTGTTATTTCAGTGTTTTTTAGATTTAGTGGGGTGTAGTGCTTATCTGCAAAGACTATTGCTTTGTGTAGGTCGAATGTGCGGGTGTGGAAAAATTGTCTAATTTTGAAATTTGGTTATTGTGAAGGTTTTGGAAATGAATGAATCCTCCTCCTCCTTCTAGTGTTGGTATTGCAAGTCTTTGTGTGCATGAGTTGGGTGAAGTTTTCTATATTTTGTAAGTTGTCTTCTTGTTTTTCTTTCCACGTTATCAATATCAGTTTTGGTCCAGTTTATTATTCCGAAGGAGTATGGGAGTATTAGTATGGAGTACGTGTTGATTGCTTTAGAGAGATTCTAGGAATTTACATAGTTGTGTTTTAAGTATCTGGTTAGGACGTTGTTTGTATTGCAGTGAAAGTTGGTTTTGAATAGAGGTGTGGCCTGTTTTTGTACTTTGTTACAATCCAAGATATTTGTACGTTTCACGTTCTTCTATGCTTTCAAGGATTTAATGTTTAAGTCAGTGCGTCAGTCCATTTTCCTTTCTCTATGTGTTGTGCTTTGCATTTCCTGATGCCAAAGCGAATTTTTATATAGTTTGTTATTTGTTCCGTGATTTTTAAAAGTGTGTGGTTTTTTGTGTTTTGCAATTTTTTCGTGTTTTATATAGTATCCATTTGTTGCATTGTTAAGGGTGCTGGAAAGAGGTTTAACACAGAGACAAAACCAGAAAGCTATTTAAGAGTCACCTTGAAATATTCGTTTGTGTAAATTTGTTCTGTTGTTATGGTTTTTGTGAATTTGTGTTTCTATTTATTCATTGTGCTCTGTAGAAAGTTTATTAATTTGGGTGTATTTTGTATATTTGGAGCACTTTTATTTGCCAGCTATGTGGCACGGAGTCGAAGGCTTTCTGGAAGTCTATGTAGCATGAATGTAGATTTCGTTGATTTAACGTGGCTTGTTTCATAATTGTTGCTGTTTAAGGTGATGGTTTTATATAGTGTAGCGAGGAATGTTATTGGTCTATAGTTGGAAGGATTGGTAGTTTTATTACTTTTTGGTTTGATATATGTTTTACCTATTGTAAGAAATTCTGGTAGGGTTTTTGGTTCACCTAATGGGTTTTCCAATAACAGGTGTTATTGGTGAATGGATTGCGCTATCGAGAGATGATTAACGATTTTTTTGGCCGGAATTGGATGGTATTGATCTGGACAACGCTTATTTTCAACAAGTGTCACACGGGAAAAGTTTCCGGACCTTGTTATCTCTCGAAGAGATGATCACAATTGGCCACCGAGATCTCGTGATTTAACACCTTGTGACTTTTTTCTTTGTGGCCACGTGAAATAAAAGGTCTACGCCAACAGCCCAGGACCGATTCAAGACCTCAAATATGGAATTCGTGAGGCTTTCGATGACATAGAGCAGGCACTTTGCAATTCGGTTATGGAAAATTTCTTGAAAAGGATATTGTCCTGTAAGCATGGTTGTGGTGGTCATTTGCCTGAGGTTATTTTTCACTATTAACGGCGTAGAAGAAGGCCTCTTTATAATGAAATAAACATCCGATCATTTAAAAATCATTAAAAAGTAGAATTTTTTCTTGAATATCAAAAAAACCCTATATTAATTTGTTAATTGCTGGTGCTAGAAAATGATGAGCTGAGTAAAACTTTTTGTATCAGAAATTTTGTATGTTGTCTATTCCTGGGCATTTCCAATTGTGGTTTAATTGATTATGTTGGTTAGATCACCTGTTGACAGTGCGATATTGTGTTGTGGTTGTAGATCCTTTTGTGGGTGTTCCTCTTAGCGAACCCTTCTGAATCGTGGTGTCGAGCAGATATTGGCCATATGTTTTTCCAGTAGTTCGTTATTTGATCTTTTGAGGTGGAAATTATTTTCAAGTCTTCTGTAGATGCTAATTTTTTGTAAAAGGTGTTTGATTTGGCACCCCATCATTAAAATTAAGATGATAGTTGACAGATTATAAATAGAGTGCTTGGTGAAAGAATTAAAAGAGAAAAAGCAAATTGTATCAGTTGAGCTTATTGAAGGAAGAACCCATTACTGTCCTGTAAGGGCATAATTTTTTTTATTTTATTTTATTTTGTTGCTACTTTTTGAATGTGTTGATTGACTATGGATGCGGCAACGTTGCAGGCTTTAATGACAGTGGCCATACGGACTGCTACAAAACAGACGAAGAGGGAATTTCAAAGTTCAATTGAGAGGTTAACAAACATACTTTCAACACTGGAGACCCCTGCTGCGGTTGTTAAATACGCACCCGTAGCAATCACTGGAAACGTACAGTGTGATGAATCCTTAGACTTTATAAAATCGCTTCCCGAATTTAATGGGATACAATCACGATATGTGTCGTGAAGGAACGCGGCTCAGGCTGCGTATAAGTTGTATGAACCATACGACGGTAGTTCTCACCACTACCAAGCGGTGATTATAATTAGAAATAAACTTACTGGGGCAGCTGATGCTGTTCTTGCATCGTTTAACACAATTCTAAATTTCAAGGTAATTATTGCCAGGCTTGACTTTACTTACTCGGACAAAAGACCTGTTCATATAATCGAACAGGAAAAGTGAATTTTGCGTCAAGGCAGTAGAAACATTTTGCAGTTCTACGAAGAGGTGGAACGGAAACTGAATCTTCTGGTCAATAAGACAGTGATAACCTATAACTGGAATGCTGAACTAATCAGCACCATAAATCAAAAGTATCGCCAGGATGCACTGCGTGTGTTTACTTCGGGACTTAATAGGCCCCTATGCGATATTTTGTTCTCCTCGAGGCCTTCGGATATGCCTACAGCTCTAGCCCTTCCACAAGAGCTGGAATCCAACCAAGTTAGGTCCACTTTTGCTCAGTCGTTCATCAATAGAAACGAACGTTTGTTAGGAGCTTTCCAAAGGACAGCACAATACAATCCACAGAATCCTCCTCAATACCGAAAAATCGAGACGAGACGTCAGGATGTAGTGCCGATGGAGGTTGATCCATCTCTTTCATACCATCGGCAGAACAACCCACAACCACGACAACCAATTCAGTCAAGAACTGTCTTAAATAATCTTCCTCAGAGGAATCCCTTTAACTCTTATCGGGACCAGGGGGGTACAAAATGATAGAGAGGGGGCTCAAAAAAGGAGATTTAACAGCGATAGAAGGTAATAACAATCAGTACGAGGACCAGTACTTGAACCAACCTATAGATGAAATTAATTTTTTAGGACAAAGTCCCTCCTACCATACGTCAGCAGATCGTTTGCAAGGAGGGAACTAAAATTTTTAATAGATACTGGTGCTGCAAAAAATTATGTTAAAAATTTTGAATTCCTCAAGGGCATCAAAGGAACAGAGAAACCCTTCCTTGTTAACTCAATACATGGAACTGATAAAATGGATCATAAATGCACTTTCAAATGCAATACTGTCCACTAATAACCGTGAAGATCAAATCTCTGCTCTACTGAAAGAGTGCTCAGAAGCCTTTGCTAACCCAAGCGAGTCCTTACCTTTTAAGGGGGGAAGCTGGTCTATTGCGCAAAAAATGGGCATATTTTATGAATTTATTTTGACTCAACAAAGGAATCAATCGAAAATCTGTAAAATAGGTTTAATAATATAGCTTTCATGGTACAAATACAAAATTTTTCGTCTGAATTAATTTCAAAATGGCCGCTGTCCAGCAGTTCTCCTAAGGCGCCTTTTTTTCTAGTGGGTCCATTGCCGAAGACGTAAACTCCTTAATTTTTGTCCTGGATCAAAAAATAAAATTTTTTTAGTTTCTATATAACAACAGAAAGAGACGTACGTAGGATTTTTTCGATATTTTGTTTTTTCGCGAAATGGTGCACGTTTGAACAAAAAGTTACAATTTTCACTATAAAGAACGACATAAAATTGTTGATTAAAAAAAAAACTATGTAATATAAATAAAAAATCCTACGTACGTCTCCGGAGAAAGGTATTTCGAATGTATTGTCAAAATTTCGTAAGAATCGGTAAAGATTTGTTCGAGTTATGTCTTCGGCCAGTTTAAAAAAAGTGATTTCGAGAAAAACGCGTTTAAAGTTGTATGTAGCGTTCGGGGCATACCTGCGAGGCACTGCCGTCGAATGAAAAATTTGGGCATTTAGACATTTTCGCTGGCATCCCTCATTAGGTATATTATTTCTAAGACCCTAAAGCACCTTTTAAGACAAAAAAAAATTTTTCGATTTTTTCAAAATTCTAGACCAGCTTCCCCCCTTAATACAAGGATCGTAGGGAGCATAAGCACAACAAATGATGAGCCAGTCTATTCTAGGTCTTATCCCTATCCAATAACTGCATCTGAATTCGTCAACGGAGAAATCTCCGATCTCCTCCGTAATGGCATAATAAGACCTTCACGGTCACCTTATAATAATACAATATGGGTTGTTGGAAAGAAGGGTCTTACGGATTCAGGAGAAAAAAATATGCGCCTGGTTATTAACTTCAGGAAGTTGAATGAAAAAACGATCAGTGACAAATACCCAATTCCCGAAACCTCAGTCATCTTGGCTAAATTGGGAAAGTCATCATTATTTACCACTCTTGATCTTAAATCTGGGTTCCACCAGATTAAACTAGCAGAACGGGATAGAGAAAAGACAGCATTCTCTATAAACAACGGAAAGTATGAGTTCTGTCGACTTCCGTTCGGCCTTAAGAATGCACCAAGCATCTTCCAGAGGGCAATTGATGACGTTGTGCGGGAGGAGATTGGCAAATGTTGCCATGTTTACGTCGATGACGTCATTATCTTCTTCAAGAGCGAGGATCAGCACATTAGGGATGTTAGGCGTATTCTTATGAAACTTTACGAAGCAAACATGAGAGTTTCGCTTAAAAAATCCAAGTTCATTTAAAGCGAGGTAGAATTTCTCGGGTTCATAGTTTCTAGTAAGGACATAAAAACTTGTCCCGATAAAGTTCAAGACATTATAAAATATGAGACCCCTGAAGCACTTCGTGCCTTACGGTCATTCTTAGGACTTACGGGATACTATAGACGCTTTGTAAAAGATTATGCGACAATCGCTAAGCCGTTAACTAAATATCTTCGCGGGGAAAACGGAAATGTTAGTGCTAATCGCTCTAAAAATATTCATATTCAGTTGGACGAAGATGCGTTAAGAGCCTTTAAGAGAATTAAGGAAATTCTCGCTTCAGAGGATGTCCTATTATTATACCCTGATTTCGAAAAGCAATTTGACTTGACAACAGATGCATCCTCGCATGCATTGTGTGCGGTTCTGTCACAAGGTGGCCGACCTATAACCATGATTTCCCGAACTCTTTCCGCTACTGAGGAAAATTACGCTACGAATGAGCGTGAATTATTGGCAATAGTGTGGGCTCTTCAAAAATTGAGAAACTATCTTTATGGTGTTAAGCAACTTAACATCTACACTGATCATCAACCTCTTACGTTTGCTATATCAAACAATGAATGCTACGGTGCACAGTGAGGAGTCACTCACTCAAACTATTCCCACGATTCCTAATCCTATAAATTGTTTCAAGAGTCAGATAATCCTTGAAGAGGGTAATTCACCCTTGAGAACTTCAAAAATTCTTTTTAGAACGCAGATGCGACACCACACAGTTTACAATAACAGAACTGAATTAGTGAAAACCATAGGGGACTGTATTAGTCCGAGTGCTGTAAATGGACTACTTTGTGTCCGTGAAGTACTGGCCCAGATTCAGAACGACGTTTTGACAAGGTTTCCATCCGTGAAGTTCCGCCACACAACGAAACAAGTAATAGATGTGACTAACGAGAATGATCAGAGAGAGATATTGGAGACAGAACATAATAGAGCTCATCGTTCCGTAAAGGAGAACCTACAACAAATCTTGAAGGAGTATTACTTCCCAAAAATACAATTAAAATTGATGGAATTAATTGTAAGATTTGCCGCGTAGCCAAATACTAGCGCCACCCCCCAAATCCAACGGTGGGTAAAACACCTGTTTCACAATATCCTGGGGAGATCCTTCACCTTGATATGTACTCGACGGATAAGAAGCATTTCCTGACCTGCATTGATAAGTTTTCAAAGTTCGTGATAGTTTCACCAATTGCTTCCAGGTCAATAGTTGACATAAAGGAACCTATTATACAAATTCTAAATTTTTTAAGAATAGAAAGACTATAGTTAGAGATAGTTTGAGATAATAAAACGCCTTTTAACTCGCGTTGTTGTCGTTGTTGAGTGACCATTTTTCGGTAACCGTGTTTACAACACCTCCTCACCATAGTACTACTAAAAGGCAAGTGGAAAGATTTCACGGCAAATTGACAGAGATTGCGAGGTGTACTAAGCTGACTCAAGAACTGAATGATACCGTGGACTTGGTATTGCTTGCTGCATCCAACTATAATAGGTCAGTTCATTCAGTTATAGGGCAAAGGCCTATAGATGTGATCCATTCCATTCCACAAGAATTGCGAGAAGACATAGTTAACAAAATAACTAAAGCACAAGCACTTGAATTGGAACGGTTGAATAGGTGTAGGAAACGAAAGACATATCAACCGGGGGACAAGGTGTTTGTAAAGACAAACAAAAGAATTGGGAATAAGTTGACAAAGCTGTATTTAAATGGGATTGTTGAGCAGGACTTGGGAACTACGGTCATGTTAAATGGAAGAACGATTCACAAGGCAAACCTGAGGTAACGCGTTTTTTTTCTTTGTTTTTCCCAAATGTTTGCTGTTAGTGGCTGTTGCTTGGACGCGAGCGATGCTATTTAATTATATAAACTCACATTATATATTGATTTCTGCGGGGACTATTTCTGCATAGAACTAACTTGACCAATTATGAAGCTATAGCATCAGACACAGAGGAACTGATTGCACAGTATCCGTTATCCCCTGCGAAGAAGCTACTTCAGGCAGACGCCGGTCAAATCCTTGTCTTGCTGGAAACTCTTAAGACACATCATCGTCATTCGCGTGGTATTAACATCCTGGGCACCGCACTTAAATACATAGCCGGAACACCCGACCTTGACGATTTTAATAAAGTAGCGACTAAGGAACGCGAACTTATAGAGGCTAACGAACGACAGATTACAATTAACACCCGGCTGCAAACAAGAATAAAATAACCTGACATGGACAATAAATGATTTATTGAATATAACGAAGGCAACGGTAGTGGACTCAGGCCATTTATTTGGGTTGGCCACGGCAAGAAACAGAGCAGCACTGGCGGATCTGACAAATATTGTTCAATCAGTTACATTGGGAAGGCACAACATTATCAGCCCTATTTTTCTAGACAGTTCTATTCACCGAACACTTGCTAATATTACTATAAGTGATATTTTAACGGCCTCTAAGCTAAGAATATTACAAGATAGCGATAGCATTTTTTCCTTATTAAATATCCTAAAATTTGTAATATTTGTAAAAAAGTAAAACTCTTACGGGTAATTCACGATAAAAAAATAGTTCAGTTAGAAACAGATACAGCAGCACATTGCGACTCCGCCTACCAACCTCTTACAGGCTGCAAAAACGCCACAAGTCTCACATTCTGCCAGTCACTTACTACGGCCTCATGCGTCGAACAGCTATTGAACGAAAACTCAGCACAGTGCAAAACAACTTCAGCATACCACATCGTTGCAATCGAAGAAATTGACGATGGATTGGTGGTGGTGAATGATCAACGTGTCGAGGTCATTGAGGGAATACGCTCAGGAGTTACTATAAAATGTACTTTTTTGGTTATGTTTGAAGGAAATGTTACTATAAACGGATCAAATAACATAACATAACATAACACAACATAACACAACATAACATAACATAACATAACGTAACATAACATAACATAACATAACATAACATAACATAACATAACATAACATAACATAACATAACATAACATAACATAACATAACATAACATAACATAACATAACATAACATAACATAACATAACATAACATAACATAACATAACATAACATAACATAACATAACATAACATAACATAACATAACATAACATAACATAACATAACATAACATAACATAACATAACATAATATAACATAACATAACATAACATAACATAACATAACATAACATAACATAACATAACATAACATAACATAACATAACATAACATAACATAACATAACATAACATAACATAACATAACATAACATAACATAACATAACATAACATAACATAACATAACATAACATAACATAACATAACATAACATAACATAACATAACATAACATAACATAACATAACATAACATAACATAACATAACATAACATAACATAACATAACATAACATAACATAACATAACATAACATAACATAACATAACATAACATAACATAACATAACATAACATAACATAACATAACATAACATAACATAACATAACATAACATAACATAACATAACATAACATAACATAACATAACATAACATAACATAACATAACATAACATAACATAACATAACATAACATAACATAACATAACATAACATTACATAACATAACATAACATAACAAATTACCCCGTATTAAAGCACTTATCAACAGCTTTCATTTGATACCCATATTGTACATACACAACCAAAGGTTACCCGGGTCCACGTTTTGACCTATATCTCGAGACCCCAGTCACGGAGCGGCATGAAAAATACTCTGTACTAAAGCATTCACCAACAGCTTTCATTTGATCCCCATATTGTACATACACGTCCGAAGGTTACCCGGGTCCACGTTTTGACCTATATCTTCAGACCCTATCTACCAATAGGTATTCAAACTATACGAAAATCATCTTCAATACCTACTTAACAATTAACATAATTCGGTTCAAAGACACGGCGGGTCCACGTTTTGGTATATATTTCGAGACCCAGTCAACAATAGGTATGAAAATTATCCCGTATTAAAGCACTTATCAACAGCTTTCATTTGATATCGATATTGTACAAACACATTCTAGGGTCCACGTTTTGGTCTCTATCTCGAGACCCTAGTCACGGAGCGGATGGAAATACTCTGAACTAAAGCATTCACCAACAGCTTCCATTTGATACCCGTATTGTACATACACATCTGAAGGTTACCCGGGTCCACGTTTTGACCTATATCTCGAGACCCTGTCTACCAATAGGTATCCAAACTATACGGAAACCATCTTCAATACCTCCTTAACAATGTGTGTAAGTTTGGTTTAATTCGGTGCAAAGACACGGCGGGTCCACGTTTTGGCATATATTTCGAGACCCTAGTCATCAATAGGTATGAAAATTACCCCGTATTAAAGCACTTATCAACAGCTTTCATTTGATACCCATATTGTACATACACAACCAAAGGTTACCCGGGTCCACGTTTTGACCTATATCTCGAGACCCCAGTCACGGAGCGGCATGAAAAATACTCTGTACTAAAGCATTCACCAACAGCTTCAATTTGATATCCATATTGTACAAACACATTCTAGGGTCCACGTTTTGGTCTCTATCTCGAGACCCTAGTCACGGAGCGGCATGAAAAATACTCTGGACTAAAGCATTCACCAACAGCTTCCATTTGATACCCATATTGTACATACACATATGAAGGTTACCCGGGTCCACGTTTTGACCTATATCTCGAGCCCTATTTCCAAAATAAAATATAATCCATGTTACTCGTGGAGGATGTAGCTTTCGAATGGTCAAAGAATTTTTAAAATCGGTCCAGTAGTTTTTGAGCCTCTTCATTACAAACAAACAAAGTTTTCCTCTTTATAATATGTATTAGTATAGACAACATATCTTATAAGGTATATGGTAAATATTAATATAATTACTATACATTTTTTCCTTCATATATAATAAAAAAATTAATAATAATAACATTAAAACAACAGGTATTATTAACAAACTTGGTTTTATTTTAAATTCTTCAAGTGAATCAAATTAATAATAATCAATAAGAAGGCATATGCAAATACAAATACGTGAATTTATATATGTACATATGCGCATATACATACATATATACGCTCACTTAAGTAGGAGAGAGCAAGATGTCGAACGTTGCCGTTTGTTTGCTTTGTTTGCTTTGTCGTTCGTTCCGTGCTTTCGCTTGCAGTTCATTCAATGCAATGAGCAGGGTAACGACAAATGAGCAAGGTAACGGCAATGAGCAAGGTAACTACATATGAGCAAGGTAACACTAATGAGCAAGGTAACACTAATGAGCAACGTAACGACACATTTTTTCGTGCGTGCAGCCTGTTAAATCGAATTATAAGACGTTATCACGTCAAAATTCGATTCGTTAAATGTTACGTGCTGTCTGTACTTTGTATGCTATGGAGATATGGACCATTAAAACCATTGAAATGAATAAAATAGAAGCATTTGAAATGTGGATATATAGAAGAATTCTAAGAATACCCTGGACAGATATAGTAACAAATGCTGAAGTATTGCGTAGAATTCAGCATGATCGACAATTACCAACCACCATAAAAAGAAGAAAAGCTGCGTATTTGGGTCATATTATGAGAAACGACAAATATCATATACTTCAACTAATCCTGCAAGGAAAAATAGAAGACAAACGAGGCATAGGCAGAAAACAACTATCCTGGCTGAGAAATATAAGACATTGGACTGGAATCCGCAATGTAGGAACTTTATTGGAGACAGCGAGAAATCAAGACCTTTATCATGAAATTATAACAAATTTATATTAAACTTAAAATATTTTTGTAATTCCGCCTATATTCGGAATCGAATTGGCAAATAAAGAATAAGAAGAAAATGAATGCATGCAAAATCTGTATGGATTATTTTGTTAAATTTTTTCAAGTAAGTCATAATAGCATAATAGTTAAAGGCAAACTGAGTGCTAAGAAATCGAATCCTAATTTAACTATAAAAAACGACAAAGAAATTTACACAAATTTATTAATACAAAAAATTAATTAATTAAAAAATTAAATAAATTCTCGTAATATGATCATAAGGCTTTGCACGTCAAGCAGAGACGTTGCCATCGTGGGACCGGAGACAACAGAGGACTAAAAGCTGATTTGCCTCCCCATCATTAAAATTAATATGAGAGTTTACAGATTGTAAGTAGAGTGTTTGGTGAAAGAATTAAAAGAGAAAAAGCAAATTGTGTCAGTTGAGCTTATTGAAGGGAGAAGCTATTACTGTCCTGTAGGGACATACTTTTTTTATTTTTTTTTGTTTGTTTTATTTTTTTTTTTCGATGCTACTTTTTGATTGTGTTGATTGACTATGGACGCGGCAACTTTGCAGGCTTTAATGACGGAACAGACGAAGAGGGAATTTCAAAATTCAATTGACAGGTTAACAAACAGACTTTCAACACTGGAGACCCCTGCTGCGGTTGTTGAATACGCACCCGTAGCAATCACTGGAAACGTACAGTGTGATGAATCCTTAGACGTTATAAAATCGCTTCCCGAATTTAATGGGATACAATCACGATATGTGTCGTGGAGGAACGCGGCTCAGGCTGCGTATAAGTTGTATGAACCATACGACGGTAGTTCTCCCCACTACCAAGCGGTGATTATAATTAGAAATAAACTTACTGGAGCAGCTGATGCTGTTCTTGCATCGTTTAACACAATTCTGAAATGGAAATGTCAAGTTTGCGTCAAGGCAGTAGAAACATTTTGCAGTTCTACGAAGAGGTGGAACGGAAACTGAATCTTCTGGTCAATAAGACAGTGATAACCTATAACTGGAATGCTGAACTAATCAGCACCATAAATCAAAAGTATCGCCAGGATGCACTGCGTGTGTTTACTTCGGGACTTAATAGGCCCCTATGCGATATTTTGTTCTCCTCGAGGCCTTCGGATATGCCTACAGCTCTAGCCCTTCCACAAGAGCTGGAATCCAACCAAGTTAGGTCCACTTTTGCTCAGTCGTTCATCAATAGAAACGAACGTTTGTTAGGAGCTTTCCAAAGGACAGCACAATACAATCCACAGAATCCTCCTCAATACCGAAAAATCGAGACGAGACGTCAGGATGTAGTGCCGATGGAGGTTGATCCATCTCTTTCATACCATCGGCAGAACAACCCACAACCACGACAACCAATTCAGTCAAGAACTGTCTTAAATAATCTTCCTCAGAGGAATCCCTTTAACTCTTATCGGGACCAGGGGGGTACAAAATGATAGAGAGGGGGCTCAAAAAAGGAGATTTGACAGCGATAGAAGGACATTACCTAAGCAGCAGCGAATTAATCATTTGGGAGCGCTAGAATATGGTGACGAAGACCAGGGATATGAGGAAAATTCTTACGATGACTATGATAACAATCAGTACGAGGACCAGTACTTGAACCAACCTATAGACGAAGTTAAGTTTACTCAGACATTTCCCTTGTCGTGACGTGAACGCAATACTGTCCACAAATAACCGTGAGGATCGAATCTCTGCTCTACTGAAAGAGTGCTTAGAAGCCTTTGCTAACCCAAACGAGTCCTTACCTTTTAATACAAGGATCATAGGGAGCATAAGCACAACAAATGATAAGCCAGTCTATTCTAGGTCTTATCCCTATCCAATGGCTGCATCTGAACGGAGAAATCTCCGAGCTCCTGCGTAATACGTTATAAGACCTTCAATGTCGCCTTATAATAATACAATATGGGTTGTTGGAAAGAAGGGTCTTACAGATTTAGGAGAAAAATAGATGCATCTGGTTATTGACTTCAGGAATTTCAATGAAAAAACGATCAGTGACAAATACCCAATTCCAGAAATCTCAGTAATCTTGGCTAATTTGGGAAAGTCATCATTATTTACCACACTTTACCACTCCCTGTTTACGTCGATGACGTCATTATCTTCTCCAAGAGCGAGGATCAGCACATTAGGGATGTTAGGCGTATTCTCATGAAACTTTACGAAGCACACATTAGAGTTTCGCTTGAAAAATCCAAGTCCATTAAAAGCGAGGTAGAATTTCTCGGGGTCATAGTTTCTGGTGAGGGCATACAAATTTGTCCACATAAAGTTAAAGACATTATAAAATAAATATACTATAAAAGCTTTGTAAAAGGTTATGCGACAATCGTTAAGCGGTTAACTAAATATCTTCGCGGGGAAAACGGAAATGTTAGTGCTAGTCGCTCTAAAAATATTCATATTCAGTTAGACGAAGATGCGATAAGAGCCTTTAAGAGAATTAAGGAAATTCTCGCTTCAGAGGATGTCCTATTATTATACCCTGATTTCGAAAAGCAATTTGACTTGAGAACGGATGCATCCTCACATGCATTGGGTGCGGTTCTGTCACAAGGTGGCCGACCTATAACCATGATTTCCGGAACTCTTTCCGCTACTGAGGAAAATTACGCTACGAATGAGCGTGAATTATTGGCAATAGTGCGGACTCTTTAAAAATTAAGAAACTATCTCTATGATATTAAGCAGCTTAATATCTACATTGATCATCAGCCTCTTACGTTTGCTATATCAGGCAGGAATCCAAACGCAAAACTAAAACGTTGGCGAGCATTTGTGGAGGAGTTTTCCCCCAAATTTTTTTACAACCCAAGGCCAATTACCAACGCCACCCCCAAATCCAACGGTGGGTAAAACACCTGTTTCACAATATCCTGGGGAGATCCTTCACCTTGATATGTACTCGACGGATAAGAAGCATTTCCTGACCTGCATTGATAAGTTTTCAAAGTTCGTGATAGTTTCACCAATTGCTTCCAGGTCAATAGTTGACATAAAGGAACCTATTATACAAATTCTAAATTTTTTAAGAATAGAAAGACTATAGTTAGAGATAGTTTGAGATAATAAAACGCCTTTTAACTCGCAAACGACAAAGTCGTTGTTGAGTGACCATTTTTCGGTAACCGTGTTTACAACACCTTCTCCCCATAGTACTGCTAATGGGCAAGTGGAAAGATTTTACGGCAAATTGACAGAGATTGCGAGTGCGCTAAGCTGACTCAAGAACTGAATGATACCGTGGACTTGGTAATGCTTGCTGCATCCAAGTATAATAGGTCAGTTCATTCAGTTATAGGGCAAAGGCCTATAGATGTGATCCATTCCATTCCACAAGAATTGCGAGAAGATATAGTTAACAAAATAACTAAACCACAAGCACTTGAATTGGAACGGTTTAATAGGTGTAGGAAACGAAAGACATATCAGCCAGGGGACAAGGTGTTTGTAAAGACAAACAAAAGAATTGGGAATAAGTTGACAAAACTGTATTTAGAAGGGACTTGGGACTAAGGGACGCGAACTTGTAGAGGCTAACGAACGACAAATTACAATTAACACCCGGCTGCAAACAAGAATAAGATAACCTGACATGGACAATAAATGATTTATTGAATATAACGAAGGCAACGGTAGTGGACTCAGGCCATTTATTTGGGTTGGCCACGGCAAGAAACAGAGCGGTACTTCATTTTTTTTCCTTATTAAATATCCTAAAATTTGTAAAAAAGTAAAACCCTTACCGGTAATTCACGATAAAAAAATACACATTATTTTTCCACAAGAAATGCTGACGATAAGTCTGCTATTTAAGAATGCCATGGAAAACATTAAAACAAACAAAACGACATGTTAAATTGCATTAAACAACTGTGGCAATAGCGGATGCGCTGGCAGAGGCAACGACGGAAGGGCAGCAACAAAGCAGGGTAGAATAGAGATTCTAATTGTTTAATTAAAAATTGTAAAATCACTCCTTGGCTGACTTGCGTCAGTAACCGTTCGTAATATCGGCTACTCTTAGTATTAGGAGAAATAAATAAACGTTAATAAAACCGAAAAAATATTTTTATTTTAAAATGGGTTAATTTATACGAGCTAAGACGGGGTTTATCGCGTCTCGAACTTGTTACAACGGTTCGCCCTTCCTTTTCTTTTCACCCGACCGAACGCATCAATGTACCCGTTTGACTCTATCTTATTACTTACTCAATGATTGAATAAATAATAAGTAAAGGGCACATACTTTTATTAATCTTTATATGTGGATAAATAGAAATATGTACGTATATTTACATACATATACTTATATATAGATACATATAAATATGTATTATATGTTATTTATAATTATATATGTATATATGTATGTATACACCGTTTATGCTGATGGTAAATTATAGAAAAATTTTATTAGTGTTACATTATCAAATAATAAAACAATAATTTTTTTACTACCATATATTCCGGATCAAAAAGATATGCATAGCTACTATCAGAAGCACTTAGATTAATTACTGAATGTACCTATATCGAATATTTTTAAGTATCATGAGATCATCTATTTAGGAGACTTCAATTTAAGTAATTTATACTGGTTACTTCATAGTAACAATCTGTTGTCTACCAATCTTCAGATATCGATATTTTAATAGTTAGTGCACTTCTCTCAAATAATCTCAGACAGTGTAACACCGTTTTAAATGATAATGGTAAAATTCTAGATCTTATATTTACGTCAAATGATTTAAAAATTTCTTGTGAAGCATATGATGAGCCCAAATCAAAAAATGCTTTTGCCCCATAAAACATCACTCCTTCATTTTGAATTCTTTGATTTTGATACTAACGTAAATATCCAATCTCAGGAGTATAACTACTCAAAAGTAAATCATGCGGCTATTAACGCCTTTCTCAGTAAAACTGATTGGGAGTTTTTGGACTCTTGCGACAATCCCATTAATTATTATTAGATTTTTTGTCAGAAGTTCACATTTGCATTATTCAACTGGGTCCCATTGAAACGAATCGAGTTACATTATAAGCCACCATGTTTTAATACAAATATGGCGAATTTGAAAAATCGAAAAAAAAAACAAAGCCTTCAAGACTTTCGAATCAAGCAAATCTGAAATCGATCACATATATTTTCTGAAGTTGAGGACAGATTTTAATAGCCTCCACAACTTTTTGTTTAAACAATACATTCTTTCTGTAGAAACGAAGCTAAAATCTAATCCCAAAAATTTTGGCATTTCATTAACTCCAGAAGAAAAATTAATGGTTTTCCAACCAGTTTGGAGTATGATAATATGACTTCCAACAACACCCAGGACTCATGTGACTTATTTGTAAGTTTCTTTCAAAAAGTGTATGAAAAGTATGTCTCTAGGCCAGTTTCATTCTTATCCTCTCCATCTTTAGAAACTGTAAGTAGTTTTGAAATTTGCATAAATGACGTGCAGCTTGCAATTACGAAGCTTAAACCTAGCACAAAAACAAACTATGAAGGATTCTTCATAATTATTTGAAACTCGATGTGATTCCATTCCTTATCCCTTGACTCGGTTATTCTTGATAATGGGATTTTTATTGATTTGTGGAAGCTCTGTTCGATTGAGCCTATCTACAAATCGGGTAACCGTTGTTAAGCAAAAATATTTGACTCAATTATTCATTCAATGTTATTCATGTATTTCATGACTGGAAGATCAGTTTGCTCTAATCTTGTTCTAACCTCTAATAAAATAATAATCGCATTTAATAACCATGCCCAGCTAGATGTAGTATATACAGACTTCCCAAAGGACTTATTTTACGCAAGCTCGAACATTATGGAATCAGGGGAAACTTATCACGGGAACTCACAGTGGCCCACTGTTATTCAATATTTTTATTAATGTCTTACCGACTGATTTTAAGTTTGCTAACTGCTTTATGTTTGCGGATGATATAAAACTTCTACTTGAAGTAAGTAAACCATCTGACAGCAATAATCGCAGTCAGATATATGTGCTTTCGAGCAATGGTGTACAATAAACCATTTATATCTTAATGTAAAAAAAATGTATTGTGATAAAATTTACTAGGAAATCAAACTTTCATCTATTTAACTACAAATTAAATCAAAGTGTACTAAATCACGGTTACGAAATGAAAGATCTATGTGTTAGTTTTGATGTTAAGTTATCATTCTCCAATCATGTTGATTTTTTTGTCTCCAAAGCATTCGCAATGATCGGTTTCATTAGAAGAAACGCTGCTAACTTCAAAGATCCACAGACGTTGAAATAGCTTTATATTGCATTAGTGTAGGTACCCTCTACCTCTGTGAACTGTGTTTATTTTCCGAGAATAATTTTTTGTATGCAAAAATCGTACAAAAGTGAAATTATCGGTAAAATACGCACGAACTTATGGACTGACCTGATAGATTCCACAGAGGCTCAAAAGGATTAAAATTGAGCTACTAATGGGGTGTTAGCTGTCTTGGAGCATTTTGCCAGAGACAAAGCTTAAAGATTTCGGCTTGGTGTTTTGGATGATTATGTTGTTGGAACCAAAACGTTCTTGATAAGCCAAGATTTTCGTCGCTTTGGGTCAAATCTCTTTTTAAAATGTTCAAATACCATTTATCTGTTTGTCGATTCAATAAATTCTAACTGACCCACATTCTTGCCGTCGTACTCCCTACACTATAACTTCATCAGCGCAATGCTTGACAAGATTTTGTTTTTTAAGTACATTGTCTGACTTGCGCCAAATAATTTCCTTTGGTTTCCGTGTTTTCATATTTTTACCATTTTTAACCCTACGTGAGGCACCCAGGTCTGGCCAACCCTTTTTCTACTTCGGACGTGAATTTGACATATTTCTATATATTATAGCTAACGACTTTGGCTTGCCAATAGCCTCCTAAAATTTAATTTTCTATCGATTTATGGATATAACGTTTCAAAAAGAATCCTCGAAGAAGAGGAAAGAAAAGGATTTAAAAAGTTACACCTTCGGTTGGGCACCTCAGGCCTGGCTGGACCCCTATGTATTTACATGCATTTGTATGGGAATATGTGGCAAATGCGTCACATTCATATTTAGTTTTTAAGTACCGCATGTACATATTTTTTATTGTTTACCTTTTTCGTTGGTTTTGGCATGCATTGAGCTACCATCAGAAGCAAAAATAATCGATGATAATATTTTGCTTTGTAAAAAAAAAGATTTTTTTCTTTTGTTCTTTATTTTGATCCATTTCGAAAAGGGTTGAAGAAAAAAAGTTAGTTACAATGAAATTTATGGTAAAATATGAAATGATATGGATTTGGTGGAAGGCAAGCAAAACATGTATAACAGATTTTTGAATGCTGTTGACACGCTGGATTCTTGCAAACAATACAATATAAACGAGTTTTTGATGAAGCTTTTCGCCTCCATAAAAAAATCTGAGACAACATCAGAAACTTCCGAAGACACCAAAGCAAATACAATACTCTTACCTCAACATACAACACCGCGTCATCCCCAAAAGGTCTGAAAAGTTGAAATGAAATTAGCTACCTAGGACTATCTTCAGCACTATTTAAGTTAAAAAGAAGTACACCGGGTCAGGACAGAATATCATACCCAATCTAAGGTAAGATCCCATATGAAAACAAAATGCGTGTGTTAAATCATTATAAAAATATACTTAGCAATTAGAAAGCCACAAAACTAACTTTAACCCTAGAACACACACCCGGGTACAAATGTATCCACTTCAACTTTGAAGTGTTGTAACTTTCGAATCGCTATACCTCTATACCGCTAACTTCGGATCTAGGAAGATTATTAAGTTTTGAGTTCAAATTCAAAATTTGAACCAGATCGGACCATTGGTTCAGGAGCTACAGCCTTCCAAACACATTATATACGTAAACACACACCCGGGATACGTTTGTACCCCAATAGTAAAAATCCTCATAATAATAAAAAAAAAAACATTTTTTATATTATTTTTTTATTTGAAAAATTAAAAATATTCATTTCACACATTATATGATTGACTTTTATTATACAAATTATAAAAATGCATCTTATATCTAAGGGAAATCATGGCAAATAGAGCAATTTGTTGATGTGACCGAATGTTCAAGACACATTGGCTTCTTACATTTGGCGCACAGCTTTCTGGTTTTTCTACGGCGTTTTTCCTCTTGTGCGTAACATAAATAGCAAGATCCGGACAAAGGTTTTGGCGTGCGCGCTGCGGCAGATGTTGATGCTGCTGTTGACACCATTGATTCCAGCGGTCAGTTGAAATATGCTTCAATAGCAATTTTAGTCGAAAAATTTCGCGTCACTTGACGATTTATGGCTCTGGCTTCAATAATTGGCATACACAATGCTTCAGCCAAGCTGCGCAGGATCTGCTTACGCTTGTTGTTTGTTCTCCAAGGCAACATAGGGTTATTCAAATCGTAGACAATGTAGGCTGCAAGAGCTGTAATGTCCAACATGTTGAAGAACATCGCTAGTGGCCATCGTTTTGTTTGTCTTTGTGTTGGATATTCCGCAAACATTTGGTCCATTCGATCAACACCACCTTTGGTACGATTATAATATTCAATTATTTCAGGTTTCCCACTGTCAGCTATTTCAGCATCATTATGCATGGTCGAAAGCAAAATTACTGCTTTATTTTTTTTGGGAACATAAGAGCACATTGTCACATTATTTTTGAAGCCAAATGTCGTTGAACCAATTGTCCTGTTTTTGTTCTGCTTCATTTCTTGAGGAATATATGATTTGTTTTTGCGCAAAGTTCCAACGATCGTGAGTTTCCAGGTGAGAAGCAGTTCTGCAACTGGCAAGGTCGTAAAAAAATTGTCCATTGTAATGTTTCGGCCACTTCCTTGGTATTTGGCAGACAAATCCTTCACCACTCGTTCGCCTTGGTTCGTTTCCCTACCAGTTTCTGCTTGGCCAGTATATATTTGTCCATGCAGTGGATATGCATTTGTGGCATCGCAAATCCACCAAACCTTGACACCATATTTAGCAGGTTTTGACGGTATGTACTGCGTAAACCGTGTGCGTCCACGGTAAGGAAATAATTGCTCATCAATCGTCAAGCATGAGCTCGGCTTGTAATGTGCAGCAAGATTATTGTTCATCATCGTCCACAACTCACTGATCGGTGCTGCTTTATCAGTTAGTAAGCGTGTTGCACGAGTGTTTTTATCGTCAAATCTTAGGAACCGCAATATCGAACAGAAACGGTTGACTCCCATTGTGGCGCGATATAAAGGATAGTTTTTGACGCTCCATAAATCTCGAACATGTTCTCCATTGCTATGGTTCGCACCAGTCATAATAAGTATGCCAAAAAATGCATACAGCTCTGTTATTGACACAGGCGTCCATGACTTAGGAGTTGTGTTTGGATGCGCATTGTTGTAAGCATTATAAGTTTCTTTTGCTAACTTATTTGTGTGGCGTATAATTATATCAGCGATTTCAACGTTCATGAAACATTTGAATGTTTGCTCTATTGACAATATTTCAGTGCATCTAGCTGGTCCAGAACGTTCTCTTATAATATTTTGTCTGAGTACCTGACGACTTACATTTGGTTCTTTCATCCACTCAGTACCATCACGTGCAAGTAATTTTTTGCCACTAGCAGGTAATTCATTATTTTCTTCTACTTCTTCTTCTTCATCCTCATAGTCCGCATAGTCCGCATAATCAGGTAATACTTCTGCGGCACTTTGCGAAACTTCAGCATCGTCATCAGCAATTTCAATGTCAATGAATTGAATTTCTTCTTCATCTTCTGAGTCAAAGTCATAGGGAGCGTCATCGTTACTAATTTCATCAAATAAAGATTGTATATATGATTCTCGCTGTTCCTCCGTTAGCCTGCATAATAAAAAAAATTAGTATATGTTTACATTGTTGATTATTTTACATTTTTTACCTTCTATTGTATATGCTGCACTTGATAAATATTCGTTTCTTCTTGAAGTCATTTCGTATCCAGGTATTTATAGTTTGAGTTATATTTATTTTCACTTATATTTTCACTTCTTACACTTTTGAGCACCAAAACAATAATGAAAATATCAACAGGCAGCATTTATAACCACACCTCGTGTGAAAACAACCCTTGCAGCTGCATATAAAATACAAAAACCAGTTATACCAGTGTATTTGCTACCTACGTACCCATACCTTGCGCGACCTTTTTGCACATATCTTTTGAACCAGGTAGAATATTTCAATGAAATAAAAACCAAAATGTGTATTCGTTGTTCCTCTACAAGTATATTATTATAAATTATATTATTTTGTTTTGCATTTATCAGGACAACAACAAAAACAAAAATCCACTGTTGCATGTCCTGACTTTATTTGCCCATATCGCTGGAACCAGTAGGAATATTTGAATGAAACAAAAGACAAAATACTTGTTATATATTAAAATATACATTTCAAAAAAAAAAATCATAGAAATCAGTTGAATAAGCATTAAAAAACCACAAAATAAGGTCCCGGGTACAAACGTATCCCGGGTGTGTGTTTACGTGGTATTTTCTGTGTGTGTGTTCTAGGGTTAAAATACTTATCTCCAAATCAAGAAAAATTAAAATAAACTTAAACTCATACAGATACACATCTCTTAACTAATCCTTATCAAAATTATTTACTTGGTAAAATATTTGACAACAGGCTATGGTGGTTTGGGTCAGACAAACTAATTGCCAGCTACGAAATGGGATTCAAAAAAGCCAAATCTGTAGTTGATACTCTACTCTTCGTAGACTACTACGTTACGAAGTGCCTATTAAAACAAAAGTACTTATCTATAATATCAGTACGCACCAACTTATGTCTTAGAGACTGAGACACAATATTACCAAGTAGATCAACAATTTAATGACTAAAAGGAAAATTGCCACAATAATAGGAAAGCTCACTACCACTAAATAAAGGAATTTCTTTAGCATTTAATAAACTACGCAGTGCGACAATTTTCAAGTCATCGGCTCGGGCCCAGACCAAACCAATTGCAAATGAAGGTACTCATGTACAATAGTAAAACCCCAACTGGGGTTTGGTCTACCGGGTCACAATTTTTTTTACAGTGAATTAAAGTTTCGCAATATTGATCAAATGCCATTTTAAATAATATGGTAAATCCAGTACAAATAATGATTTTTCTTAAATTTCGTCTTAAAAGACTTTTAGTAAAATTCAATGATAAATTTTTTGTAGAACATATTAAACCCACCGTTATGTGACTATTTAACCTATTTTTTTCCAAAAATTATTCAAAAGCCCTCTTAAACTGGGTATTAAAGGGTTAATGTGTTCTACAAAAAGATTCCTTGGAAAATTTCACTAGGAGTTGTCAAACACATTGAGCACATATAGGTTAAACGTATTTGAAAAAAATGTAACAAAACCGAATGTTTATATTTCATGTATTCTATTTATCTATACTAATATATAATATTATAAAGAGGAAAACTTTGTCTGTTTGTTTGTTTGTTTGTTTGTAACGAATAGGCTCAAAAACTACTGGACCGATTTTAAAAATTCTTTCACCATTCGAAAACTACATTATCCAAGAGTAACATGGATTACATTTTATTTTGGAAAAAAATAGGGTTCCGTAAGATATTTGGATTTTTCGGACACAAACTGAAAAAAATCTTATATATAAAATAAAGTCAACTTTTTGTGTGTGTTCGCTAACCGGCCGTGTCTGCACCGAATTAAACCAAACTTACACACATTGCGAAGAAGGTATTGAAGATGGTTTCCGTATAGTTTGGATACCTATTGGTGGATAAGGCTCGAGATATAGGTCAAAACGTGGACCCGGGTAACCTTTGGATGTGTATGTACAATATGGGTATCAAATGGAAGCTCTTGGTGAATGCTTTAGTTCAGAGTATTTCTCATGCCGCTCCGTGACTAGGGTCTCGAGATAGAGACCAAAACGTGGACCCTAGAATGTGTTTGTACAATATGGATATCAAATTGAAGCTGTTGGTGAATGCTTTAGTACAGAGTATTTTTCATGCCGCTCCGTGACTGGGGTCTCGAGATATAGGTCAAAACGTGGACCCGGGTAACCTTTGGTTGTGTATGTACATTATGGGTATCAAATGAAAGCTGTTGATAAGTTCTTTAATACGGGGTAATTTTCATACCTATTGATGACTAGGGTCTGGAAATATATGCCAAAACGTGGACCCGCCGTGTCTTTGCACCGAATTAAACCAAACTTACACACATTGTTAAGGAGGTATTGAAGATGATTTCCGTATAGTTTGGATACCTATTGGTAGATAGGGTCTCGAGATATAGGTCAAAACGTGGACCCGGGTAACCTTCGGATGTGTATGTACAATATGGGTATCAAATGGAAGCTGTTGGTGAATGCTTTCGTTCAGAGTATTTCCATCCGCTCCGTGACTAGGGTCTCGAGATAGAGACCAAAACGTGGACCCTAGAATGTGTTTGTACAATATCGATATCAAATGAAAGCTGTTGATAAGTGCTTTAATACGGGGTAATTTTCATACCTATTGATGACTTGGGTCTCGAAATATATGCCAAAACGTGGACCCGCCGTGTCTTTGAACAGAATTAAACCAAACTTACACACATTGTTAAGTAGGTATTGAAGATGATTTCCGTATAGTTTGAATACCTATTGGTAGATAGGGTCTGGAGATATAGGTCAAAACGTGGACCCGGGTAACCTTCGGGCGTGTATGTACAATATGGGTATCAAATGAAAGCTGTTGGTGAATGCTTTAGTTCAGAGTATTTTTCATGCCGCTCCGTGACTAGGGTCTCGAGATAGAGACCAAAACGTGGAGCCTAGAATGTGTTTGTACAATATGGATATCAAATTGAAGCTGTTGGTGAATGCCTTAGTACAGAGTATTTTTCATGCCGCTATGTGACTGGGGTCTCGAGATATAGGTCAAAACGTGGACCCGGGTAACCTTTGGTTGTGTATGTACAATATGGGTATCAAATGAAAGCTGTTGATAAGTGCTTTAATACGTGGACCCGCCGTGTCTTTGCACCGAATTAAACCAAACTTACACACATTGTTAAGTAAGTATTGAAAATGGGTTTCGTAAAGTTTGGTTGTAATTCGGAGCAGTGGCAACGGGTACAGCGTTCTTTTGAGCCAGCCATAATATCGCTTACTTTTTTAACGCTTGGGGCGGAACTGAACTGTCAAATTGACAGTGTGAGTTACAATGTGTCAATATTTCTTTCTGATTTGGATGCCATAAGGATAAAACGTAAGTGCAACATGTAAAAATTGTTTGTGAATTTTTTTGGAGTGGATTTTGGAACAGTGAATAATTTCTTACGAAATTTGAGAATTTAATGTGAAATCTGAATGAAATTTTGTGTTCGTGGAAAAAAATTTTTTTTTCGTTTTTTTTTGAAAAATATAAATGGATAATGGTTAAAAAAGCTCCAATGCTTAATAAAACATATATATTGAAACGAAAAATTCATGGATGATCAGGAAAAAAGACGATTGTTTATTCATATGCGTTGATTTGAAATTTAAAAACAATCTTCTTTTTTCCTGATTTTCAATTTATATTTTATATTTACTCAAAAACAAATAGAAAAACAAAAAATATTGTTTATGCCAAAGCGCTTGAATAAAGAATAAAGAAATAAATAATATGAAAACCATATATTTTCTGTTCTAAACCATATCTATTCTATTTTAGTGTGCCCAGCGAAGGGGGCCGGGTTTGCTAGTATCAAATAAAACTCTGAGTTTGTTTTGGTGGAAATAGAGCTGGGCTCTGAAAAAACCACTCGTTTAATTCATTTAGCTAGTGATGCTGAATTTAACCTTAGAGGCAGGTTTGAATTCGCTGTTTTTTCGGAGGACATAATTCTGAATGGCTATCGCTGTCTAACTCCGCACCTTCGAATACAACGTTTGACCACCAACAAATTTCAGCCAACACTGCATCCGGGGCTTTTCCCCTTGTATCTATCATAGTAAAAAGAATACAAAATAATTCAATAAAAAAGAATTGCTGTAAAATTGTATTCTTTCTTAAAGTCATCCTTTTGCAAATGGCAAAGATACCGGATGATATCGGTCTCCATGCTCGTCAGATTCGGTGGAGAGTTGTCTACTAAATTCATCCAAATGAAAATGCATGAAACGAATTTTGAGAGGCATGTTGACTTGAATGCATTCAACATAGTTTGTACATCAGACTTGTAGGTTTCTGATCTATTTTTACCTAGAAAGCCCTCAATCTTACCAATCAAAATCGAGTTATTGGCATTTTTGCCCACTTTATTAGTTGATCCAATCCACAACAATATGCAATGATATAATATTTTATCCTTTCAAACGCATTGGTGCGACGAGTGCAGTCATTAGTTCCAACCATAAATTGAGGAACACAGTCCACAGAATTTCGACTTTTATCACTTCATTAGGCATTTTTTGCATTTTGCTGTTGTTGTAAGATAAATTATGAGCTGTTATTGCAGTATTACCTTTTCTCACTATAGAGAAGTGCACACGGAAAACAGTTCGCAAAATCTAATAACAGCTCAGTAAAAACAATTGATATTTACAAACCATTTTTGGGGGGTTGAAATAAAGATACATTTTTCATATTTTCCTATTGTAAACTTTGAACATTTCGGCTTCTAAATCAAGAAAATAAGGCACTTGAAATTTTTTTACTAGGTTGAAGTTGTTTCGGAAGTACCCATTTGTAAATACTCGTACATATACATACATACATATGTGTATATATACATAATATATATTTCACAATTTACATATATACATAGGTGACATATACATACACACATGCATATAAATATATATGTGAGATGGTAGCCCTGATGCACATGATGCAAAGAATAATGAGATGGCGCCCATCGTGGTCCCGTTACTTTGCGCTCAGCGAATTTGACAACTAGTTACGTGATTTTAGCTCCAGTATGGCCAGATTACCATTTTCGTAACTTGATTTAGCATTTTTTTTTGTTATTTTTATTATTTTTAGTCTCGGAGTTTTAGTTCATTCCACATGACATTTTTCTAGCCTATTCTAATTAAAAGTAATGTTTATAATTTTGCAAAATATACATTTTTTAATAATTATTTAAATAATTCACTCAGTTTTATTTAGCTTTACTTTTTTTTAACATCTGGTGGCATTGCCCGCGAATGCCGGTGTTGTTGGTGTTCTTCTGCTTTCGGCAGTCAAATCTCTCTCTCGCTACTGCAGAGTTGCCTAGCTTTGGATATAAAAACGCACTAAATGCTCATTTAAAGAAAATAAAACACGAAATTTTTATTGTGTTACTTAAAGAACTTTGGCCCTTATTATGAGCAACATTCGATCTTCGACTATAGTCGAAAGTGCTGATCGAACGAATTTTCATTTTGTATTATGGTGCTCATTCGTTGAAGAATAGGACTATTGTGAATTTCGATCGCTCGACGCATTTACAATAGATAATTTTTCGCAGCTGATACAGCAACTCAAAATAAAAGAAAAACCGATTGTGTTGAAATTCTTTGCTAACAACAATTTTAAAAGTTAAAAAAAGTATTTTTTGTGAAAATGAGTACAACGGAGTTGTGGTTCGACGATTCATCGCTCGATGAAAGATTAGTGGAACTAGCTAGATGTAGAAAACAGCTGAGGGGCGCATCCAACCCCCTTGAAATGGCTTCCACTAAGTAAGTTTAGTATTTTCAAAATGTGTTGACGTACTTAATATTACAGAAATTTCCTTGCAGTTTTTTAAAGAACTTTAGATTATCTAAATAGGCGTTTATGAACTTACTGTCCAGTACAGAAAACCAGTTGCAGCAGTGCACCCGAGCCAAATCCATTCCAAATATTTTAAAGCTAGCCACAGTTCTGCGATTTTATGATCAGGGATCGTACCAATTGAGTATTGGTAATGAAGGTATGCTAGGACTTGCTAAAACCACTGTGTCTGTTGTGCTATCGGAAATAATAGATGTCCTGGAAAATTATATTTGCCAAAGATGGATACAATTTAGTAGTACAGAGGCTGATCTACAACAAAGAAAAGCACATTTTTATAGCAAATACAGCATAAGAGATGAAATCTCTTGAATATTATAGAAAAATCTAAGAAGTATTAAGAAGAAACCTTTACGCCACAGTTTCTGTTTTATTTTTGTTATAAATTTTCTTTATTCAATTATTAGTCATTCGAAAAAAATATGTATTTCAGTTCCTCTACGTATTTCAGCCCATACCTGCCAAGGGAAAATAAAAATGTATTTCTATAAACATCACAAAAAAAAACCATTATTAACCTTAAGCCATTTTGCTGCCGTTCTAACTGGTGGTCCCAAGCAATTCAGCTCCGTTGTAAACTCCTCCCATTTTTTTGCTGCTTGAACTTTGGTGCAAATCCCTTTTGCGAATTGTCTTCCATTAATGAAACTAGCCTTTCTAATTGCTGTTTGGTACTCACGACTTTCGACCTACATAAAATTAACAAAATTAGTATATATTTATTATTTTGTTACTATAAAACCAGAAATAATCGCAAACAACTTACATTTTAACAAGTTTACCCACAATACGCAACACAATCGAAAGCAAAATTGCATTCGACTCTAAATTCGGTATTCAACGAAAATTTCGACAGGGCTGCACCGCTCATAATACCAAATTGACATTCGATTTTCGATCTTCGACAACCAACGAATATCGAAGATCGAATCTAACTCATAATAGGGGCCTTTGTATGCGTGACAAATTGTCTGTAGAATTTGCGTTTTTTTTAAATAAATGTGTTATGCTTATGTACAATTTAATTTATGAGTTTTTTTTTGTTAAGCGAGACTCTTTTATTAAGGGAACGACTTATTTGCTATATTTGAAGTTATGTAACTAGATAAGGTACTCTTTTTGTAAAAATGTCAGTATGGTTTCTTTAGTATTTTCTGGTATTTTGTTGCTTATTTTTACTATGAATACACCTCTTGATGCTCTATGTCTCACTAAGGATTGATGACCGGAAGAAACGATTACACCTCTATGGTTTTAATTCGCATTCAATAAATTCAAAGGCTTTTTAAAATGTGTAAAAAGGTTTTCAATCTTAAGAAGAGTTGAGAGAGGTGCATTTAATATTTTTGCATAGCCTTAAATAGAGCCAAAAATTAAATTTGCACTTTGAAATTATCAAATTTTATAGGAGTAAAAAATTTTTCATTAGCACTAAAATCTTCTCAGAGTGACCTTTTTTAAACTTCTTTTGTATAATAATACAGTTTTTTTTAACCTAAAGTTTCGCTAGCCTTAAGGGGTAACACCACTGTAGAAATTTCAAAAAATTGATTTTTTTTTTTATAAGCTTAAAAAATTCTTTGAACCTTTTACAATACAAAACAAAAAGTTTTATACGTTACCGAAGTCTACTTCATAAATATTTTAAGCTTTTAACCAAGCGTTAGTGACTGCTACCTAACGACTTCTTCAAATTTCTAAACTTTAAACGCGTTTTTCTCAAAACACGTTTTCTGAAATTGGCACGCAGCATAACTCAAACAATTTTAAATATTTTTAATCAGGTTTTTCACTACGTCTGTATAATAACCTTCTTAAGAGAAGAGCGTAGGGGATTTTCGATAGATTAATTTACACGATTGTTATAATTATTTAAGTGCCGTTTTTTTAGTCCAAAATAGAGTTTTTTCCTTCAAATGCTTGCTAATTCCACAAAAATAAATATTTTTTAAATCCCCTACGTGTTTCTCTAACTATTCTTATCTAGATTAAGAAAAAAAATGTTTCTTTGTTCCAGATTAAAATTTGCACCCTCTGTGCTGCGTGCCGCGGAGCTCCTTCAAGAGAAACCACATTACAAAAATGTCTCCAATGCCGCCATTTTGTAAAATTTTTCGATCAAACTTTGTAGTTTTGTATTTTAGTATATAAGTAATAACTTCCCAAATCAGAGTGATTGTTTCCCCTTTCCTCCTATACAAAAAAATTCTTTAAAAATCATGTTTATTTTACGCGTGTACAGTGGTGTTACCCCTTAAATTAAAAACAAAAAGAAACAAACACCAAACTTAAAAATTGTCGCATTTTCGGTATAAAAAAACACTAAATTTATTGCGAAGAGCAAATGGTTGGCAATACTGCACAACTCAGCAAACGTGACGTCACGTACGCTCTGATGGGCGCAATCTTGTTTCTATCATTCTTGCCTGAATCATACTAGTAACACCCCTGTACGAAGTAGAGAAGAGGAACAAGAACAAGGATAAAAAAGGGTCAGTCGTCAGCGTAACCACTCAGCAGCAACAGTCGTAATTTTGCAGTAATTTCGCTAACTTCATTTCATTTTAATTTTGTAATCAATTTTCTTAATGTATTTAATTACTATTTAATAATAAGTAAAGCCTATTCAAGCTTACATGGGGGCTCAACCGAGCGCATAACATTTTTTGCATTCCAAATCGGAATGCTACGCTCGCGCAAATAAATCAGAAATCCGTCAAGCAGCAGAGAAACGCAGAACACAGCAAAAACTTCCAATAAGCAGCGACAGTGAGGGCGAAAAAATCAAGCAGACCGACATTGAAACAAACACAAAAGAAAACGTAAAGGCAGAACATCCAGCTGAACAAAACGCAGTCGAAGCAGGCAGAGAAGGCGAAGCAACGAACAGCGCAGTTATTACGCACGAACAGCAGCAGATCAGCGAGAAAAGTCAACTGTTACCCAAAATGGATGATAAAATGGAAATCTTCTTTAAAACATTTGTCGAGAAAATGAACCAAAACGATGCTAGTAAAGGTAATGTCACTATTGATGCATTCGCAAAAGTCGTACCTAATTTTGACGGGGTATTTATTCCAATTCGGCAATGGATATCTAATTTTGACGAGAATGCTGAGGCTTGACAGCGAAACAGAAGTATGCCAATGCGCGAAATAAAATGAAGGGCACTGCAGCTTTGTTGTTGGAAACAATTACAGTCTCCAACTATAACTCGTTGTGTGAAGCGTTGATAGAGGAATTTGACAAACCACTAAGTAGCGCAGAGGTACACTAAGCTATTAACCCATTTTCGGCAGCTGGTCGATTTTTCGACCTCCAACTTCGGACTCCAATATCTCAGAAACTAAATGTAAATTGATTGATCAGTTTTCACAAGTTTTAAATTTGGAATTTAGTTAATTTCTAGAGCATAATTTTTTAAGAAAAAAATGTTCAGGGCAGATTTTTGTAAAAGAATGAAATTATCACTATTTTCACGTGTTTTTTGTGCCGATGAAAAAATAATGAAAAACAAAAAAAAACAAATAATTGTTACTAATTTATTGTGAAGAGAAAAGATGAAATTAAGAGAATCAAAAAAATAACATATCGATATTGCAATAATTTTTACTGTTTCATGGACGTAAACTTTAGTGGTCGAGAAATCGACCGCTGGCCAGGAACTGTCATGTAGGATAGAACAAAATCTAGCAATATTTTTTTCTTATTGAAAGAGATGGAAGTGAGTATCTTTGTCGTATAGGAAAGGTACTACCCCTGCAGGAAAAATTTCTACTAGTGAACCAAAATTCTAGTTCAGCACTAGTACCTTACCTCCAAAATCGAACCTGTCCTATATTGGATTGTACGGGACTATTAGAAAATACCTACAAATCGAACTATTTCTCATTCGTCTAATATCGAACTTGCATTCCGCTAAGATTTTTAGTTTTAGAATTTTTTCGCTTGAATATGCTTTCTATCTGCGCTTCGCATATTCTTTTTCGTAGTTTCGGTCGTATAAAAGCACATTTTGTGTTTTCATATTATAATAACACGTTGCGCCTGACATCATTCAAACCTGGGAGCTTGTGGATATAACAAATAATGGTAAGTACGTTTCATTTAATCATTCAAAGAGATTCGATGCCTTTAAAAATAATTTAAAATCACTAACACAGGAAAATCTGTATACTCATTTCTAAAAAATTTATTTTCATTGCCTAAAATAGACGGGTTCTTATTTGGCGAATATATGTAGAACTATGTAGTTCGGAACTACAGAAACGGTAGTGCAGCAGGCGCAATTTCGATTTCCTATGACATCGCCATGTTAAATTCACCAGTTGTTTACATGCAAAAGAGATTTATCGCGAACTAGTAGTGGCGAATAACGTACTAGAGGCGTACCAGTTCAGAACTAGACTATTTCCCTGCAGGGACATTATGCTTTCGTACTTCTAAAACTGCCAATTTTTAAGCTAGAAATCTGGCAGCTCCTTTTGCTATTAAACCTTTTTGTATTATACGAGGGGTGCCTTTTATATGTCGGGATTAGAGAACAAAAACAAATTTTAATCATCGAAAATCACTTTATTGTTTTTCAAAATATTCTCCATGAAGATCTGTACACTTTTGCATGCGTTTGAACCAATCGTCGAAGCACTTTTGCCACTCTGAATGAGGTACCTCCAAAACATGCATTCTGAATGCCGCAACCGCTTCTTCAGGTGTCGAAAAACGTTGACCTCTCAGTTTGTTTTTTACGTACGGGAATAAAAAGAAGTCATTCGGTGCCAAGTCAGGACTATACGGCGGATGACCCATTAATTCGATATTTTGGGTGCTCAAAAATGCAGTTGTTTGAGCCGATGTGTGAGAGCTCGCATTGTCCTGGTGAAGAGTGATCCGTCTTTGGCGATTGGTTTCCTAATTTCTTGGAAGACAACTGACAAACAAATGGTTGTGTACCACTCAGAATTTACTGATCAGCGTTGTTCTAGTGATACGGTTGCGACATGTACAGTTTTTCCGAAAAAACAGGCGACCATTTGCTTGGAAGTGCTTCGTGCGCGAACAACTTTTGTTGGATTTGGCTCATCTTGAAACACCCATACAGTCGACTGCTGTTTACTTTCGGGCTCATACGCGTAAATCCATTATTCATCACCTGTCACGATGTCATAGATGTGTTTCGAAGCCCCGCTATCGTATTGTTTGAGCATTTCCTTCGACCAATCGACACGAGCCTTTTTTTTGAGCGATTGACAAATTGTGTGGGATCCAACGCAAACAAATTTTTTTGACAGTCAAATGTTTATGCAATATTGAATGTATGCTGGTCCCAATCTCACGGTAGGTCACATGACGATCTTGCAGTATCAGTTCGCGCACAGTATCAATGGTTTTCGGAACAACAACTGATTTTGGACGACCTTCACGAAATTCGTCTTGGAGTGAACTACGACCACGATTGAATTCCCCATACCATCGATAAACACTGGTCCTTGATGGAGCTTCATCGCCAAAAAATGAATTAAGTGCATTCATATAATGTTGCTGATTTAATCCACGTCGAAAGTTGTAAAAAATAATCGCACGAAAATGTTCACGATTTAATTCCATTTTGGACCGAGATAAATCTTTCAAGTTTTTCTAAACAACACAAATAGCGCTGGTATTTCAAAACGTTCTGAGTACGTAAAAGCCAAAAAATGTCAAACTTTGCGATACAGCTGTCAGTTGCCAGATTGCAACACCAGGGTTGCCAAATCCCGACATATAAAAGGCACCCCTCGTATACATATTTATCTGGCTCTATCCAACGTAACGCAAAATTTGAATGTGTAATTCCCCGAAATGACTTTTTTTTGATTTGTGTGATTCCCCGAAATGATTCTCTTTGATTTATGTGACTGCCCGAATGGCTTTTCTTTGATTTTATTATATGTCTATGTCTATTCGTAAATCCATAAAAATGTTTGAAATTATGGCCATTTTAAATGAGCCATCTTCAGATAACGAGGAGGATCATGCTATTTTGAATTCCAATGAAGTCGACGTGGTATACATTCCACCAGCTAACGTGGATAGCATGACTGATGAAGAAGATCTGGATGATGACGTAATTGAGCTAAATGACAACAATAATGACTTAGTAAATGAAATCGCGGGCACTGTCGAGCTGCAGTACTCAAAAGAAGTGGAGAATATTCGAGAAGCAGAAACTGACCTAATTGGAACTGAAAATCCATCAACTTCCAACGCATGCGGTAGGCTCAAAAGTAAATCTGATTTTGCCCGTCCCTTATGGCGAAAACCCAGAGATTTTCAATACACAAGGACCTCAATAAATGTGGAAGCAATCAAATTGGAAGAAATGTTTTCTGAAATTGGTAAGCAATCAATCCTTTTTGTATACGTATAAACAATTGCACCATTTTGTAGATTCGCCCGCTGTTTTCATAAGATATGTTAACCACATTTTTCAAAAATTAATTAACGCAGGTAAGTATAATGGAAATTTATGTTGATGATATTATTATTTTTGGAGGTACAGAAGAACAATGTTTAGACAATATGCAAATGGTATTGAACCAAGCCCAGCAGTATGGTTTGGAAATTAGGTGGTCGAAATGCAAATTTTTGAAAAAGAGAGTCGCGTTTTTGGTACACGAAGTTGAGAATGGGCGTATCTGGCCGGGGAAAAGCAAAGTCAAAGCGGTCAAAAACTTTCCGATACCAAAAAACATTCGAGACGTACAGGCTTTTTTGGGTTTAACCGGATATTTTCGCAAGTTTATCCGTAATTATGCTGGTATAGCTAGGCCCTTGACACAACTGTTAAAAAAAAACGAAGTATTTCAGATAAAAGAAGAAGAAATAAAGGCATTTGATGATTTGAAGTCGGCACTCGTTGCAGAACCTATACTGTAAATATATAAGCAGAACGCTGAGACACAGCTACACGTCGATGCGTCGAAACATGGGTTCGGGGCAACGCTGATACAGCTCCAGAACGGAGAATGGCATTCGGTTTTCTACTGGAGTAAAAAGACTTCTCCCCAAGGAGAAAAATTACACAGCTATTTTTTTGAGGTAAAAGCAGCATACTTAGCCACAAAAAAGTTGCGTCACTACCTGATGGGTATACAGTTTACACTAGTCACAGATTGCGCGGCTTTCATGCCTTCAAGCAGACAAATGCGAAAGAAGATATATCACGTGAAGTGGTTCAATGGTTGATGTACCTGCAAGATTTTGCATACAATATAGAGCACCGATCTGGCAACAGAATGCATCATGTGGATAGCTTAATTCGATTTCCCGTGATGACAGTGACCTCAGAAGTTCAAGCCCAGATCGCAAGAGCTCAGAAGCAGGACTCACATTTGACAGCTGTAGCAGAGATTCTTAAAGAAAAACTATATGAAAACTTTAAATTGAAAAATCAATTAGTTTATAAGCAAGTCGATGGGCAGGATGTATTGGCTATACCAAAGAGCTAGGAGAACGAAATAATTAAAGAGACGCATAGATTTGGGCACATGGGTGGCCAAAAGACAATGCATGCTATACGACAGAGTTACTATATTCCACATCTTGAAAAGAAAGTTCAGCAGGTAATTCAAAATTGTGTCGAATGCATTATGCACAATCATAAGCTGGGTAAGAAAGAAGATTATCTGCATTGTATTGACAAAGGGGACAGTCCCCTTTCTACCCTCCATGTCGACCATTTGGGTACTCTGGATACAACATCAAAGTGTTACAAGTATATTTTCGCTATCATCGATGGTTTCTCCAAGTATACGTGGATATACTCTACCAAGAGCACAGATCCACAGGAAGTTGTAAGGCACCTGGAGTCATGGGTGACAATATTCGGCAGTACACTGCGTATAATAAGCGACCAAGGCACAGCGTACACGTCGAAACTGTTTAAAGAATTTTGCGCAAAAAATAAAATCGACCATGTTGAGGTAACAACCGGCGTCCCAAGGGGAAACGGTCAGAGCGAGAGAGTGAACCGCGTAATTATTTCTATTCTAGCAAAGATGTGAGCAAAAGAGCCGGATAAATGGTACAAATATACGTCACAAGTGCAACGCGCTATCAATTCTCACGTTCAGTCTTCTACAAAGTTTACACCGTTTGAAGTGGTGTACGGTGTAAAGATGCGAAACGAAGCCGATATAGAGCTGCTAAAAGTACTCCAAGAAGAACTGCTGGTAGTCGCACAAAATGAGCGAAACCAAATCCGTCAGGAAGCCAGAAAACAAATACTTAAAGCGCAAGAAGTGTACAAATTCAACTATGATAGAAAACGAAAAGGAGAGCATGGATATCAGATATCCGATTTAGTAGCCATCAAAGTCACACAGTTCGTAACAGGTAAAAAACAGGTAAAAAACAGGCCAGTAAATATATACATCGGCCCATACCAAGTAAGCAAAGTAAAAGACATGGCAGATACGATGTGAAAAAAGTTGGGGACTTTCGAGGCCTAAATCAAACATCAACTAGCGCAGATAATATGAAGCTATGGCGGTATTATGAGCACAATGAAGACGATCACGACGAAGAGTCATCTGAGGCATATGACAATCAGGATGACCGAGTGTGAGATGGCAGCCCTGAATCATACTAGTAACACCCCTGTACGAAGTAGAGAAGAGGAACAAGAACAAGGATAAAAAAGGTCAGTCGTCAGCGTAACCACTCAGCAGCAACAGTCATAATTTTGCAGTAATTTTGCTAACTTCATTACATTTTAATTTTGTAATCAATTTTCTTAATGTATTTAATTACTATTTAATAATAAGTAAAGCCTACATATATGTATGTGTATACACACATATGTATGGAAGTTTGGTGTATTTAAAATGAATGAATTCCGGTTCCGCGGAATATAGGGAGCTCTGCGGGGGCTTAGCTGAAGGCCGCCGGACGGGTCACAGGTTGCGGATAGTGAACGGTCTTTATATATAAAGGTTAGCTGCGAATAAGTAAACTTACGAATAAGCAGTCCCGGACAATCAGCGGGTGTTGGACCACAGGTGTGGAAGGCCGAACAGTGGGCACTGTACAGCCTGAATTACAAAACCCCACAATGCCAAGATCCACACTGACGAGGCGAGTTGGTGTCGCCTCAAAATAAGCATCATGCTCACTAGCATCCCTAAGCAGTAACTTCTTAAGAGTTCCTGCACAAACAGATGAAAAACTATCAAACCCTTCAGAAGGCAACGGGAAACCACTGAAGTACAATCCCACAAAAATCATGCAAGTACAACCACAACAACGGCCCTCAGTCTTCGGCAAATCGAGGGTGCTAAGAATCCCCGGAGGTAAAACAAAAAAACATCTTAACATTGGTACGTGGAACGTCTGCAGTCTCTACGAGGCTAGAAAATTAAAAAACACAATTTTAGAAATGAATAGATTAAATATACATATTCTAGGAATAGGAAACATGGTGGCCAGACTGTGGTGAAATCAAATCAGAGAACACAACAATTTTCTCTTCAGGAAATCAAAAGACTAATCACAGAAATGGCGTCGGAATCATTGTTAAAGAACAGTTAGCTAAAAGTGTTATTGGATTTATCCCTAAATCAGATAGAACACTTTTATTAAAAATTAATGCGAAGAAAAATGAAGAAGAAATAAAAAATTTTTATGCCGAGATTGATGAAGTAATGAAACTTACCAAATCACACGAAATTAACATTATTCAAGGTGACTTCAACGCGAAAATCGGTGAAGGTTATGTGGATGTTATAGTTGGAAATTTCGGTTTAGGCGAAAGAAACGAAAGAGGCGACCGACTTGTTCAATTTTGCCAAGACCATTATATGAAAATAACTAATACATGGTTTCATTTACCAGCGCGTAGACAATACACATGGAAATAACCTCAAGATAGCTACCAAAATATCGTTCGCAATCAAATTGATTTTATTCTTATTAATAAACGTTTTGGATCGTCTGTTAATAAAGTTTCAACTCATCCGGGAGCAGATGTCCCATCAGATCATAATTTGTTATTAGCAAAAATCTCTGCCAAATTATCTGTGATAAAAAAGAAACCAAAGCAACGAAAACTGGATTTAATAAAATTAAAAGAAGACGAAAATACTAAAAGTGTGTTAACAACCAAAATCAATGACGAGCTCCTCAGCATTAGGTTAAATTCTAACACTGAAGACGTAAGATTGTGGGAGCGTCTTAAAACGTTACTTTATACTCTTTCGCTGAACCATCTAGGTAAAAAACGATATGAAATTAAAAACAAGTGTATAACAGATGAAGTAATTACGTTAATGCAAGAACGACGTATTTAAAAAAATAAAAATCAAAATAGATACAGAGAACTTAACTTTAAGATTAGGCGGAAAATGCGTGATGCAAAGATTGATTGGATGAACAGCCAGTGTGAAGAAATTGAAAGACTACAAAAACTATATGACGATTTCAATCTTCACAAGAAACTTAAAGAAACTGCCGTAATTTATCGCAAAACTATGACTAATTTTTTGTTGGATGACAATAATGAAGTTGTGTTACATCTTTGTGAGAAGAAAAAAGTCTGGCAAGAATATTGAAAATTTATCAGGACCTGTTATAACAAAAGACGAAATAAAAAATTCCATAAAAAGATTCAAGGATAACAAGGCAACAGGTCCAGATGAGCTTCCTTCTGAAATCCTGAAATTAATAATATATATGACGAAAATATAGAAATCCTTGAAATAATTTTCAACTTTATTTACGACACGGGAAAATACCCACAAAGCTGGCTTAGATCTACTTTTGTTGCGCTACCAAACACGGTCTGCCTACCGCATCGATAGGTTGCACAAAAATGTCGACAAAAACTGCAAGCAGGGTTGTATTTGTTGATGATTATAGGTGCAAAATCCGTTGGAATTGAAATCCTACCTGCTCCTTTTCAAAAGTTATTCATATTTTTATATTTCAGGTTGGGACAATTTGGAATAAATATCAAAAGTTATTTTCTAAATAGATATGTAAAAGTGTTGTATACTCAATACATGGTATATAATACGTATATCAATATTATGTAGCTATATTATATATAATAGCTACGATAAATGCCGTTAGGTGGCAGAGGGCAGTCGAGTGCTTCCCGCAATAAAAAAGTACAGTTTAAACTATTAATATTAGTGTTTTCTGGCAAATGTATTTTCTAGTTTTAGAAATTCTTATATGAGAAGATTAATTAATAATGAATAGTCAGCTGAATAGTCGGGTGAATTATTTTCCAAAATAAACTTTCCCATCATTTCTTGCTATCTGAAAAACATATTGAAGTTATAAAAAAGCACTTTAATGGTGAATTTAATATTTATAATATAATATTATAGTAAATTCCTAAAAAGTTTATGGAGCTCTTGCCGACTAACTATAAATGAATATGGAAATGATATTTTCAAAAGACCTTGTCCAACTATGCCCAATTACGAGGATCTTAAATTATCAAAAGAAACAAGAACGATGGGTTGTAATTGTTACATCTGTCTAACAGCACGAGTTACAAGTCATAAAAAACAAAAAAAAGGTAGAGGTCAAATTAGGGATTTCTCTACAAATATTGACGTAAACAAGTGTTTTGATGATACTTCGCAACAAAAAGATTTACTTTCTAAAAATGAGGCAAAGGCAACTAAACCGAGAACTTCTACTGAGTTATGTAACAGTTGTTTTCAACAAATAGGTAAAGGCATATCACATTCTTGCAGAGGTCCTTCTACTTCTAATGCTCGTAAGAATGTTTTGAATATAGTACAAAAGTTACCCGAGAAACAGCAGAATCAAATAATAACTAAAATTTTGAAAAAAAAAATATCCAACAATGATAACGAAGATAAAGATGAGCTCGTGTTAAATACTCTGGGATCGAAGGTTCGGGTAACTGTTAATAAAAAAAAAGAAAAAGAATTAAGATTTTCTGGCGAAAGATTAGACAATTTCCAAGCTAATACTGGATCGTCTACAAATGATATGAAAAAATTGGCTAACTTCATTCGTAGTTCTGCTGGTAGAAACTCAGTTCCCAAGAATTACAATCAACATTTGTATGAAAAATCTAATATCCTGGAACACATTTATAAAGAAGGTTTCTACGAATTCGAAACATCCCAAGATGGTATTAAACAGAGACCAGTTGTGTATGCTACTGCATCAGAACTCGTAGACTTTGTCTTTGAAAATCGAAACATTGAACATATTGAACAATCAAAAATAAAAGTAATGGCAGATGGAGGACAAGATTTCTTCAAAGTTTCTCTTTCAATATCAATTCCAGTAAAAATGTTTCAACTTACTCTACTGGTGGAAGTATGGCAAATAAACGTAAGTTGACTAGTGTATTTAAATTGCTTTTATTAGGCATAGTGCCTCGGATTAAAGAGACCTATGATAATTTTAAAATTTTGGTTGAATTGACGAAACTCAATGAGATACCATTTAAGTTTGTTGGAGATTTAAAGCTCGTTCTATTGGTCAATGGGCAGCAAACTGCATCGGCTTTCTACCCTTGCCCTTATTGAATTAAATGCCACATTAAATGAATTAAAAATTATAATAAAATGATTGAGGAAAATTATATAAGCAGTGATGACAAAAATCCTGATTTAAAGACCTACAAGCATTTAAAAGATGACTACTTTAAATTCAAGAGCTTGGGTAATGACAAAAAAAAGTCTAAAGAATGTCGCAGTACAGTAAATCACCCTTTATTCATTGAATACGGCACTACTGAAGATGATAACTTGTACGTACTTCAGAAGTGCATTCCTCCTGAACTACACCTATTACAAGGGTTTGTCAACCATCTTTTCTGGGACGGTATAGTTAAAATTGAGGAAATTGGAAAATATAGAGCGTTATTGTGGCCGAATAAATTAGGTATATCTCATAAGAGCTATCAAGGAGATATGTTTGAAGGCAATCAATGTCAAAAATTACTTAAAGAGGCCAATAAAATGCAGGATCCTGAAATTTACGAGCTAGCAGGACCATTTCGTTTACAGCCTTATATTGCTGCATTTAAAGCTATGCATAAAATTGTTGAAAAGTGCTTTGCTGCCAAAAAGGCTGATCTTACAGACTTTAACAAAAATTTAAAAGAACTCCGTGAAGCCTTAAAAAGTACTGAAATTTCTCAAACACTAAAAATTCATATTATCCTGGAGCATTTGGAGAAAGCAATCATATTCTTGAATAATGATGGCTTAGGTTTATGGTCCGAGCAGGCTGGAGAGTCAGTTCATAGGGAGTTCAATAAATATTGGAATAGATTTAAAATAAATTTGCTAGATGAACCATCTTTTATAAGTCGCTTAAAGAAAGCTGTCGTTACATTTTCATCACAGCATGTTTAAATTTACAAACTTAAGTTTACAAATTCTAAGTACAATAATACATATATACAAAAATAGTAACACATCTTAATATCTAAAAATAAAAAAATAAAAAAAAATCTAAAAAAAACAAAAAATCTGGAAAAAACAAAAAAACTGAAGAAAAACATAAAAAAGAAAATAGAAAAAAAAGGTACAAAGTAAGTTACCTCCACGTGGTGTACCTTGGAAACGATTAAAATCGGCTAACAACTTACGTAAGATTCTTTATTATTCTCTTGCATAATACAAATTCAAACGAGATTATACTTTTGATATTGATTCCAAATTGTCCCAACATGAAATATAAAAATATGAATAACTTTTGAAAAGGAGCAGGTAGGATTTCAATTCCAACGGATTTTGCACCTATAATCATCAACAAATACAACCCAGCTTGCAGTTTTTGTCGACATTTTTGTGCAACCTATCGATGCTTCCTGCCTACCGTGCAAAGAGGAAATGTGCAAAGAAATGTTGTGATTACAGACTTATCAGCTTGATGAGTCATTCATTAAAAATTTCTTTGAAAATTATTCATAAAATAATTTACAAGAAGTGCGAAACAGCAATGGGAGAAACACAATTCGGATTTAAGGAAGGCATGGGCACACGTGAAGCGCTATTTTGTATTCAAGTATTAGTTGAAAATTGCAGAGACGTCCAAAAAGATGTGTTTATGTGTTTCATAGATTATGAAAAAGCGTTTGACACTGTTCAGTACGATAAGCTTATTGAGATTCTACAAAACATGGATATCGATACAAAAGAAATTCAATGTATACGCAATCTTTATTGGCAGCAAACTGCAGAAGTTAACATAAACAACGAAACTACAGACGCTATACCTATACTAAGAGGGGTTAGACAAGGATGTATTCTCTCACCATTACTATTTAACATCTACTCCGAAAGAATCTTTCAAGAAGCACTCCAAGAATTAGAAACTGACATTAAAGTAAATGGGACAAATATTAACAACACGCTGACGACACAACTCTCTTATCAGACAGTCTAAGTGGACTACAGGAGCTAGTCAATGTTGTTACGCGTTGCAGTAAAAACTTCGGTTTAAAAATCAATATTAATAAAACTCAATATATGATTGCCAGCAAAAAAACACCTATGTTGACACAAGCTTAACAATTAATAACATGCTCATAAAAAGAGTAAAAAATTGCTGGATTAACGAAAATTGGAATTCTTCAAAAGAAATAAAAGCTCGAATTGAAATTTCTGGGGCTGCATTCCATAAGTACAAAAAGGTTCTTAATAATCATGACTTCAATATTAAATTAAAAAGAGGTTGTCTGTAAAGTCGGTTTACTGGCGATAGTTTAACGTGATAACGTCATAAGAAAATACTGATTGAATGGTTGCATTTTTCAAAAGAAAATTTTAATTTTATTTGTTTGATAGATATTTTGTATGGATATAGAGAATGAGTTAACATAACATAACATAACATAACATAACATAACATAACATAACATAACATAACATAACATAACATAACATAACATAACATAACATAACATAACATAACATAACATAACATAACATAACATAACATAACATAACATAACATAACATAACATAACATAACATAACATAACATAACATAACATAACATAACATAACATAACATAACATAACATAACATAACATAACATAACATAACATAACATAACATAACATAACATAACATAACATAACATAACATAACATAACATAACATAACATAACATTACATAACATAACATAACATAACAAATTACCCCGTATTAAAGCACTTATCAACAGCTTTCATTTGATACCCATATTGTACATACACAACCAAAGGTTACCCGGGTCCACGTTTTGACCTATATCTCGAGACCCCAGTCACGGAGCGGCATGAAAAATACTCTGTACTAAAGCATTCACCAACAGCTTTCATTTGATCCCCATATTGTACATACACGTCCGAAGGTTACCCGGGTCCACGTTTTGACCTATATCTTCAGACCCTATCTACCAATAGGTATTCAAACTATACGAAAATCATCTTCAATACCTACTTAACAATGTGTGTAAGTTTGGTTTAATTCGGTTCAAAGACACGGCGGGTCCACGTTTTGGTATATATTTCGAGACCCAGTCAACAATAGGTATGAAAATTACCCCGTATTAAAGCACTTATCAACAGCTTTCATTTGATATCGATATTGTACAAACACATTCTAGGGTCCACGTTCTGGTCTCTATCTCGAGACCCTAGTCACGGAGCGGATGGAAATACTCTGAACTAAAGCATTCACCAACAGCTTCCATTTGATACCCATATTGTACATACACATCTGAAGGTTACCCGGGTCCACGTTTTGACCTATATCTCGAGACCCTGTCTACCAATAGGTATCCAAACTATACGGAAACCATCTTCAATACCTCCTTAACAATGTGTGTAAGTTTGGTTTAATTCGGTGCAAAGACACGGCGGGTCCACGTTTTGGCATATATTTCGAGACCCTAGTCATCAATAGGTATGAAAATTACCCCGTATTAAAGCACTTATCAACAGCTTTCATTTGATACCCATATTGTACATACACAACCAAAGGTTACCCGGGTCCACGTTTTGACCTATATCTCGAGACCCCAGTCACGGAGCGGCATGAAAAATACTCTGTACTAAAGCATTCACCAACAGCTTCAATTTGATATCCATATTGTACAAACACATTCTAGGGTCCACGTTTTGGTCTCTATCTCGAGACCCTAGTCACGGAGCGGCATGAAAAATACTCTGGACTAAAGCATTCACCAACAGCTTCCATTTGATACCCATATTGTACATACACATATGAAGGTTACCCGGGTCCACGTTTTGACCTATATCTCGAGCCCTATTTCCAAAATAAAATATAATCCATGTTACTCGTGGAGGATGTAGCTTTCGAATGGTCAAAGAATTTTTAAAATCGGTCCAGTAGTTTTTGAGCCTCTTCATTACAAACAAACAAAGTTTTCCTCTTTATAATATGTATTAGTATAGACAACATATCTTATAAGGTATATGGTAAATATTAATATAATTACTATACATTTTTTCCTTCATATATAATAAAAAAATTAATAATAATAACATTAAAACAACAGGTATTATTAACAAACTTGGTTTTATTTTAAATTCTTCAAGTGAATCAAATTAATAATAATCAATAAGAAGGCATATGCAAATACAAATACGTGAATTTATATATGTACATATGCGCATATACATACATATATACGCTCACTTAAGTAGGAGAGAGCAAGATGTCGAACGTTGCCGTTTGTTTGCTTTGTTTGCTTTGTCGTTCGTTCCGTGCTTTCGCTTGCAGTTCATTCAATGCAATGAGCAGGGTAACGACAAATGAGCAAGGTAACGGCAATGAGCAAGGTAACTACATATGAGCAAGGTAACACTAATGAGCAAGGTAACACTAATGAGCAACGTAACGACACATTTTTTCGTGCGTGCAGCCTGTTAAATCGAATTATAAGACGTTATCACGTCAAAATTCGATTCGTTAAATGTTACGTGCTGTCTGTACTTTGTATGCTATGGAGATATGGACCATTAAAACCATTGAAATGAATAAAATAGAAGCATTTGAAATGTGGATATATAGAAGAATTCTAAGAATACCCTGGACAGATATAGTAACAAATGCTGAAGTATTGCGTAGAATTCAGCATGATCGACAATTACCAACCACCATAAAAAGAAGAAAAGCTGCGTATTTGGGTCATATTATGAGAAACGACAAATATCATATACTTCAACTAATCCTGCAAGGAAAAATAGAAGACAAACGAGGCATAGGCAGAAAACAACTATCCTGGCTGAGAAATATAAGACATTGGACTGGAATCCGCAATGTAGGAACTTTATTGGAGACAGCGAGAAATCAAGACCTTTATCATGAAATTATAACAAATTTATATTAAACTTAAAATATTTTTGTAATTCCGCCTATATTCGGAATCGAATTGGCAAATAAAGAATAAGAAGAAAATGAATGCATGCAAAATCTGTATGGATTATTTTGTTAAATTTTTTCAAGTAAGTCATAATAGCATAATAGTTAAAGGCAAACTGAGTGCTAAGAAATCGAATCCTAATTTAACTATAAAAAACGACAAAGAAATTTACACAAATTTATTAATACAAAAAATTAATTAATTAAAAAATTAAATAAATTCTCGTAATATGATCATAAGGCTTTGCACGTCAAGCAGAGACGTTGCCATCGTGGGACCGGAGACAACAGAGGACTAAAAGCTGATTTGCCTCCCCATCATTAAAATTAATATGAGAGTTTACAGATTGTAAGTAGAGTGTTTGGTGAAAGAATTAAAAGAGAAAAAGCAAATTGTGTCAGTTGAGCTTATTGAAGGGAGAAGCTATTACTGTCCTGTAGGGACATACTTTTTTTATTTTTTTTTTGTTTGTTTTATTTTTTTTTTTTGATGCTACTTTTTGATTGTGTTGATTGACTATGGACGCGGCAACTTTGCAGGCTTTAATGACGGAACAGACGAAGAGGGAATTTCAAAATTCAATTGACAGGTTAACAAACAGACTTTCAACACTGGAGACCCCTGCTGCGGTTGTTGAATACGCACCCGTAGCAATCACTGGAAACGTACAGTGTGATGAATCCTTAGACGTTATAAAATCGCTTCCCGAATTTAATGGGATACAATCACGATATGTGTCGTGGAGGAACGCGGCTCAGGCTGCGTATAAGTTGTATGAACCATACGACGGTAGTTCTCCCCACTACCAAGCGGTGATTATAATTAGAAATAAACTTACTGGAGCAGCTGATGCTGTTCTTGCATCGTTTAACACAATTCTGAAATGGAAATGTCAAGTTTGCGTCAAGGCAGTAGAAACATTTTGCAGTTCTACGAAGAGGTGGAACGGAAACTGAATCTTCTGGTCAATAAGACAGTGATAACCTATAACTGGAATGCTGAACTAATCAGCACCATAAATCAAAAGTATCGCCAGGATGCACTGCGTGTGTTTACTTCGGGACTTAATAGGCCCCTATGCGATATTTTGTTCTCCTCGAGGCCTTCGGATATGCCTACAGCTCTAGCCCTTCCACAAGAGCTGGAATCCAACCAAGTTAGGTCCACTTTTGCTCAGTCGTTCATCAATAGAAACGAACGTTTGTTAGGAGCTTTCCAAAGGACAGCACAATACAATCCACAGAATCCTCCTCAATACCGAAAAATCGAGACGAGACGTCAGGATGTAGTGCCGATGGAGGTTGATCCATCTCTTTCATACCATCGGCAGAACAACCCACAACCACGACAACCAATTCAGTCAAGAACTGTCTTAAATAATCTTCCTCAGAGGAATCCCTTTAACTCTTATCGGGACCAGGGGGGTACAAAATGATAGAGAGGGGGCTCAAAAAAGGAGATTTAACAGCGATAGAAGGACATTACCTAAGCAGCAGCGAATAAATCATTTGGGAACGCTAGAATATGGTGACGAAGACCAGGGATATGAGGAAAATTCTCACGATGACTATGATAACAATCAGTACGAGGACCAGTACTTGAACCAACCTATAGATGAAATTAATTTTTTAGGACAAAGTCCCTCCTACCATACGTCAGCAGATCGTTTGCAAGGAGGGAACTAAAATTTTTAATAGATACTGGTGCTGCAAAAAATTATGTTAAAAATTTTGAATTCCTCAAGGGCATCAAAGGAACAGAGAAACCCTTCCTTGTTAACTCAATACATGGAACTGATAAAATGGATCATAAATGCACTTTCAAACGCAATACTGTCCACTAATAACCGTGAAGATCAAATCTCTGCTCTACTGAAAGAGTGCTCAGAAGCCTTTGCTAACCCAAGCGAGTCCTTACCTTTTAAGGGGGGAAGCTGGTCTATTGCGCAAAAAATGGGCATATTTTATGAATTTATTTTGACTCAACAAAGGAATCAATCGAAAATCTGTGAAATAGGTTTAATAATATAGCTTTCATGGTACAAATACAAAATTTTTCGTCTGAATTAATTTCAAAATGGCCGCTGTCCAGCAGTTCTCCTAAGGCGCCTTTTTTTCTAGTGGGTCCATTGCCGAAGACGTAAACTCCTTAATTTTTGTCCTGGATCAAAAAATAAAATTTTTTTAGTTTCTATATAACAACAGAAAGAGACGTACGTAGGATTTTTTCGATATTTTGTTTTTTCGCGAAATGGTGCACGTTTGAACAAAAAGTTACAATTTTCACTATAAAGAACGACATAAAATTGTTGATTAAAAAAGAAACTATGTAATATAAATAAAAAATCCTACGTACGTCTCCGGAGAAAGGTATTTCGAATGTATTGTCAAAATTTCGTAAGAATCGGTAAAGATTTGTTCGAGTTATGTCTTCGGCCAGTTTAAAAAAAGTGATTTCGAGAAAAACGCGTTTAAAGTTGTATGTAGCGTTCGGGGCATACCTGCGAGGCACTGCCGTCGAATGAAAAATTTGGGCATTTAGACATTTTCGCTGGCATCCCTCATTAGGTATATTATTTCTAAGACCCTAAAGCACCTTTTAAGACAAAAAAAAATTTTTCGATTTTTTCAAAATTCTAGACCAGCTTCCCCCCTTAATACAAGGATCGTAGGGAGCATAAGCACAACAAATGATGAGCCAGTCTATTCTAGGTCTTATCCCTATCCAATAACTGCATCTGAATTCGTCAACGGAGAAATCTCCGATCTCCTCCGTAATGGCATAATAAGACCTTCACGGTCACCTTATAATAATACAATATGGGTTGTTGGAAAGAAGGGTCTTACGGATTCAGGAGAAAAAAATATGCGCCTGGTTATTAACTTCAGGAAGTTGAATGAAAAAACGATCAGTGACAAATACCCAATTCCCGAAACCTCAGTCATCTTGGCTAAATTGGGAAAGTCATCATTATTTACCACTCTTGATCTTAAATCTGGGTTCCACCAGATTAAACTAGCAGAACGGGATAGAGAAAAGACAGCATTCTCTATAAACAACGGAAAGTATGAGTTCTGTCGACTTCCGTTCGGCCTTAAGAATGCACCAAGCATCTTCCAGAGGGCAATTGATGACGTTGTGCGGGAGGAGATTGGCAAATGTTGCCATGTTTACGTCGATGACGTCATTATCTTCTTCAAGAGCGAGGATCAGCACATTAGGGATGTTAGGCGTATTCTTATGAAACTTTACGAAGCAAACATGAGAGCTTCGCTTAAAAAATCCAAGTTCATTTAAAGCGAGGTAGAATTTCTCGGGTTCATAGTTTCTAGTAAGGACATAAAAACTTGTCCCGATAAAGTTCAAGACATTATAAAATATGAGACCCCTGAAGCACTTCGTGCCTTACGGTCATTCCTAGGACTTACGGGATACTATAGACGCTTTGTAAAAGATTATGCGACAATCGCTAAGCCGTTAACTAAATATCTTCGCGGGGAAAACGGAAATGTTAGTGCTAATCGCTCTAAAAATATTCATATTCAGTTGGACGAAGATGCGATAAGAGCCTTTAAGAGAATTAAGGAAATTCTCGCTTCAGAGGATGTCCTATTATTATACCCTGATTTCGAAAAGCAATTTGACTTGACAACAGATGCATCCTCGCATGCATTGTGTGCGGTTCTGTCACAAGGTGGCCGACCTATAACCATGATTTCCCGAACTCTTTCCGCTACTGAGGAAAATTACGCTACGAATGAGCGTGAATTATTGGCAATAGTGTGGGCTCTTCAAAAATTGAGAAACTATCTTTATGGTGTTAAGCAACTTAACATCTACACTGATCATCAACCTCTTACGTTTGCTATATCAAACAATGAATGCTACGGTGCACAGTGAGGAGTCACTCACTCAAACTATTCCCACGATTCCTAATCCTATAAATTGTTTCAAGATTCAGATAATCCTCGAAGAGGGTAATTCACCCTTGAGAACTTCAAAAATTCTTTTTAGAACGCAGATGCGACACCACACAGTTTACAATAACAGAACTGAATTAGTGAAAACCATAGGGGACTGTATTAGTCCGAGTGCTGTAAATGGACTACTTTGTGTCCGTGAAGTACTGGCCCAGATTCAGAACGACGTTTTGACAAGGTTTCCATCCGTGAAGTTCCGTCACACAACGAAACAAGTAATAGATGTGACTAACGAGAATGATCAGAGAGAGATATTGGAGACAGAACATAATAGAGCTCATCGTTCCGTAAAGGAGAACCTACAACAAATCTTGAAGGAGTATTACTTCCCAAAAATACAATTAAAATTGATGGAATTAATTGTAAGATTTGCCGCGTAGCCAAATACTAGCGCCACCCCCCAAATCCAACGGTGGGTAAAACACCTGTTTCACAATATCCTGGGGAGATCCTTCACCTTGATATGTACTCGACGGATAAGAAGCATTTCCTGACCTGCATTGATAAGTTTTCAAAGTTCGTGATAGTTTCACCAATTGCTTCCAGGTCAATAGTTGACATAAAGGAACCTATTATACAAATTCTAAATTTTTTAAGAATAGAAAGACTATAGTTAGAGATAGTTTGAGATAATAAAACGCCTTTTAACTCGCGTTGTTGTCGTTGTTGAGTGACCATTTTTCGGTAACCGTGTTTACAACACCTCCTCACCATAGTACTACTAAAAGGCAAGTGGAAAGATTTCACGGCAAATTGACAGAGATTGCGAGGTGTACTAAGCTGACTCAAGAACTGAATGATACCGTGGACTTGGTATTGCTTGCTGCATCCAACTATAATAGGTCAGTTCATTCAGTTATAGGGCAAAGGCCTATAGATGTGATCCATTCCATTCCACAAGAATTGCGAGAAGACATAGTTAACAAAATAACTAAAGCACAAGCACTTGAATTGGAACGGTTGAATAGGTGTAGGAAACGAAAGACATATCAACCGGGGGACAAGGTGTTTGTAAAGACAAACAAAAGAATTGGGAATAAGTTGACAAAGCTGTATTTAAATGGGATTGTTGAGCAGGACTTGGGAACTACGGTCATGTTAAATGGAAGAACGATTCACAAGGCAAACCTGAGGTAACGCGTTTTTTTTCTTTGTTTTTCCCAAATGTTTGCTGTTAGTGGCTGTTGCTTGGACGCGAGCGATGCTATTTAATTATATAAACTCACATTATATATTGATTTCTGCGGGGACTATTTCTGCATAGAACTAACTTGACCAATTATGAAGCTATAGCATCAGACACAGAGGAACTGATTGCACAGTATCCGTTATCCCCTGCGAAGAAGCTACTTCAGGCAGACGCCGGTCAAATCCTTGTCTTGCTGGAAACTCTTAAGACACATCATCGTCATTCGCGTGGTATTAACATCCTGGGCACCGCACTTAAATACATAGCCGGAACACCCGACCTTGACGATTTTAATAAAGTAGCGACTAAGGAACGCGAACTTATAGAGGCTAACGAACGACAGATTACAATTAACACCCGGCTGCAAACAAGAATAAAATAACCTGACATGGACAATAAATGATTTATTGAATATAACGAAGGCAACGGTAGTGGACTCAGGCCATTTATTTGGGTTGGCCACGGCAAGAAACAGAGCAGCACTGGCGGATCTGACAAATATTGTTCAATCAGTTACATTGGGAAGGCACAACATTATCAGCCCTATTTTTCTAGACAGTTCTATTCACCGAACACTTGCTAATATTACTATAAGTGATATTTTAACGGCCTCTAAGCTAAGAATATTACAAGATAGCGATAGCATTTTTTCCTTATTAAATATCCTAAAATTTGTAATATTTGTAAAAAAGTAAAACTCTTACGGGTAATTCACGATAAAAAAATAGTTCAGTTAGAAACAGATACAGCAGCACATTGCGACTCCGCCTACCAACCTCTTACAGGCTGCAAAAACGCCACAAGTCTCACATTCTGCCAGTCACTTACTACGGCCTCATGCGTCGAACAGCTATTGAACGAAAACTCAGCACAGTGCAAAACAACTTCAGCATACCACATCGTTGCAATCGAAGAAATTGACGATGGATTGGTGGTGGTGAATGATCAACGTGTCGAGGTCATTGAGGGAATACGCTCAGGAGTTACTATAAAATGTACTTTTTTGGTGATGTTTGAAGGAAATGTTACTATAAACGGATCAAATTTTGTTAACTAGAAAAAAGTCGTGCACTCGCACCCAAAAGACAGCGAAAGTTGGCCATCATTTAAGTAATAAGAGGTACAGATACTTCCACTCCAACCGAAGTATAATTGGCTACCGAGGACGGCCGCTTTTAAAAGGGGGAGTAGTTAACACCAGCTACGTGCTTATTCACAAAAACATGCAGATTCCTTTGGTAGCTGACACTTGTCATTTTTGAAGTAACATGAAACTGCACCTGCTTTTGTGCTGCTACAATAGCAAGATGTGCTACGTCAATATCAAGGGCAGCTCCCACACATTATTACCACAAGAAATGCTGACGATAAGTCTGCTATTTAAGAATGCCATACAAAACATTAAAATAAACAAAACAGCATATTGAATTGCATTAAATAACAGTGGCAATAGCGGATGCGCTGGCAGAGCCAATGACGGCAGCGCAGCAATAGAGCAGGGTAGGATAGAAATTATAATTGTCTTCATAATGATTAATTAAAAATTGTAAAATAACTCCTTGGCAGACTCGCATCTGTAACCGTTTTGACATCGGCTACTCTTGATATTAGGAGAAATAAATAAATAAAATAACCAAAAAATAGTTTCATTATAAAAATCGGTAAAAACGGTTAATTTACATATACCTCATCGTACTGTTTTACGTACACGACTTGTATATTAGTTTCTTCGTTTGCTGTTTAGGAAAAACATGTTTATCTCTTGTTTTCCTTACAATATGTTTATCATATGTTTATCTTTAGTTATTCTTAAAATACATATGTTTATCATATGCTTATCTTTTGATATTCTTAAAATACATATGTTTATCTTTTGTTATTCTTAAAATACATGTTTATCTTCTGGTATTCTTAAAATACATATGTTTATCATATGTGTATCTTTCGGTATTATTAAAATATGTTTGGATTTGTTCAGCCCTGGATGATTACACTTAGAATCTACTTAACTATTTCTCTTTCTTGTTTGTGAATGAAATCATTCCTTAACTAGGTTGCTGTCGCACAGTGCTATTCATATACAATCATACCTTTTCCGTGATATTGCAAACTGGTGCGACTACTTAGGTGCATCACTCTCCATAAATAAATGCAAACACTTACACATCTGCCGGAAACATAATCACAACAAAAATATAATTAAAAACAATATTCGACTGGCACCTGTGGATGCCCTGTGTATTTTGGGAATCGTTTTCAACAATAAGTACAAGTGGAATACACATTGATATGTTTCAAGTCATTATCCTCACAGTTAAATATACTATCAAATATTTAATACCAGTATACACTTTAATACCAGTAATACAATACACTGAACTGCAACACATATCCACCATACAAAATAGGCATCATAAAAACGCTCATGATACCCGAAATACTCTGGTAAATTCTTACTAACACCATTCAGTTCAGCTTTTCGATTTTCGCATTCAGGTCACCCCAATAAATAACTTACTCTTCTAAAGGAAAAAATTAATTTATAATTCAAAATCAAAGATATCTCATTACTGCAATACTCTGCAAATAAACATAAGATGCTTCAATAGCTTAGAGATGTTAATAATTGAGAAATTAAGAAATTAGAAACAACCGCCTTACCAAAAAATACACATTAGCCAACTCTACATATCATGCCTACCCATAACACTTTCACAACATACGACACTTATTTACGCCAGTTCGACAAGTCCTATATCAACGCTATAAGATTTTGCTGTAATTTTGTGTAATCTACAATACTTAAAAAAAAAAATCACAAACACACATATTTAGTCTTGTATACTGCGAGAACAAATACGCAGAAAAAAGTTCCGTAATTTTTGCTTTTGTTCCTATGCATTGTCTACTCATAACACTGCGTTCCAAAAACGACCTTTTTTTCTGTCCTATGAACCAAATATACTTTTTCGGAAAGGGGAGAAAAAATAAAAATACACGTGTATCGGCGATTTTCATGTACACGTCAGAATTTTTTTTTTATGTATAAAATATAGAGCTCGTAGTCCGCCTGTGTGAAAAACTTTGGATCAATTTTTAACCCTTTTTCCGTGATCCAATCGCGCTGAATTTCTGCAGGCAGACTCGTGGAAATTTTTTTATTATGTAAAATTAAAAAAAAATTTTTATCAATTCTCAGATTTTCTTGAATTTTTTATTTAAAAAAAAAAACTTTTTCTAAATTGTCGGCATAACTTGAAGGGACTCCAAATTTCTAAACAACTTATTAACCTTTAATTTATTGTTTCATACAACACACTCTGTGCCGTTTGTGTGTTTGTTACAGTTCCGGAAGTTCCGATCATCTGACAGTTGCGCTACTAGGAGACGTATACTTTGACAATTGTTTTAAGTTCTGTTCCGCGAAAACGTCTTTCTGTATATTTCATCTTACGAAAAATGCTGTGATCGACTCGAAATAACTTTTGTTACGTTTGTGGCTCATTCGCACCAAGTAAAAATTTTAAAAATATTACGAACACAGTGGTTAATTCGTTTCAGAAAATATTCAAGACTGCTTATATTCTTTACTTGTGGTATACTCCGGAAGTCGTGTGCGACTATTGCTATAGAAATTTATGCAAGTTTACTGATGGAAGGTCAAAAATAAAGTACTCTGTACCAACAATTTGGCTATGGTTATGAATTTTCATCAAAATTGAATGCTATCGAACAACGTACATGGAAAGGCACAGTTGCCGTTATTGAGCAGTTTCTTGGCAACAAACGAGCTGACAATTATAAAAATATTGTTGCAGAAATGATTTCGGCATATGGCAAAATGGGCATATTAATGTCGCTAAAGATCCATTTCCTTCACAATCATTTAGATTGTTTCCCTGGTGATTTAGGAGCTTGTAGCGATGAACATGGCGAAACGTTCCATCAAGACATTGCGGATATTGAAAAGCGCTTTAAGGGACAAGACATTACGCATATGCTTGGCGAATACTGTTGGTCTATTTGTCGCGATACTGACACAAATGATTACAAACGTAAAAATAAAAGGCCTAAGTTTCTTTAAAAGCATTAAAATTTTTAATGTAACAATTTTCAATTTTAATATAATAAAATTAATAAAAAAAATTCGGGGTTTTATATCTCTATTGTAATGCGGAGTGAAATACCTTTCTTTTGATACCCACATCGGCATATTTTTTTTTTTTTAGTTTCGAACAGGTGGCAACCCTGGGAAACATTGTCAGTGGCAACAGCTAGGTGAAAAGTCTAGAAATGTGATACCCTATCTGTGTGCCCAATTTCATTCAAATCCGTTAAGCTAATTCTGAGATCGTGTGGCTATACAGATATGCATACAAGAATTGCTCGTTTAAGGGGTTACATCTAGTTAGAATTTTCAAAAAATCGATTTTTTTTATTTCATTTTTGTAATATACATATATTTAAGTAAACACTATGAAAATTTCAAGTCATTCCGAAGATTATTTTTGAAGTTATACGCATAAATGTAACGACGCGTCAGAGCACTTTAAATTAGCTTTTAAAACTTTAACCTTGTTTTTCTCAAAACTGTGTTTTGAAAGTCGGTGACCACGATTTCTCGGAAACGGCTAAACCGGTTAGTCTGAAATTTTTACACCGGCTTCTGAACTATATTTTCTAGTACTTAATCGAAGCTTTTTTAAAACCGATAAACATTTTTTTGTTTATACACAATTTAAGGCCAAAACTATTCCAAAAAATAGATTTTTTTTTTGAGAAGCCGCCATTTTGTCAATAAATTTTTTTTTGCTTATTCCTTCCATTAATTACAAGAATATACAATACTTTAATCAAATCCGTTAGGTTTTTTCATTTCAGATAATCCACTTCGGAGATATAGTGGTCACCGTAAAACGTCTTTTTTTGGAGGGGTTCCTGGAAATCTGCTGTAGCAGCTATAAAAACTGTTATTCTTGCAAATAAAATTTTTTTAAATATTATTCAAAGTTACCATAATATGTGTACAAAGGCTTAAAACAATTAATTCAGAAGTTTTCTCAGGAAAATTTTTTTAAAAACCTCATTTTTCAGGGCTTCTAACTAGATGTAACCCCTTAAAGTTATAAAATACAAAAAAAAATGTGACGTGTACATGAAAATCGCCGAAACACGTGTATTTTTATTTTTTATCCCCTTTCCGAAAAAGTATATTTGGTTCATAGGACAGAATGTGTGTAACGCGGTGTAAATAATACTCAGGTTTGCGGTAAATTTCGCTTGTTAACAATGGCAGAGAGAGACATAAAAGTGGTAAAAATGCAAGAGACATTTACGAATTGCGGAAAAACTGTTGGTTTACCGCAAGATCAATCGTTTTTCGCAAACGTCTGAAGTGTCAATCAGAAATGAAAGTGGTCGACGAGTGCAGCCGTAAAAGTCGTTCGAGAAATAGTTCGCAGAAATCTCCTTACAAAGCAGAAAATCATGTCCCCTTCTATGTCAAGACTACTCAGGAGTGTCTTTTAAAGGCGTCTTCATTTTTGCGAAAAACACGTTCAGACCGGGGCAAAAGTGTACCAGGAGGATGTCTTAGAAGGCGTGGTGAAGCAGTTAATCAATACTCTCTCGATGAAGAGTGTTGGATCTTCCAGCAAGATTCCGCTCCACCCCATGAGGCAAAAAACACCTAGTCGTGTGTAACAGTCAATATTCCTGGGTTAATAGCCGCAGAAGATTGGCCATGTGGAAGTCCCCATCTGAATCCATTAGACTACACTTTCTGGTCAGAATTGGAAAACACGAGTCTCAAACAATCTTTGGTTTGAGCAGCGACGGTAATATCCACGGAAACCGTGCCTCCTCCAATTGCATAATTTGAAGGATTGTGTAAGTCACAAAATGCTTAGCCAGACTTTGCAACTACGTGAGTATATCGCACAACTAAACTCCCACCAAAGTGTTGCGCGTGGCCTAAATTAGCGTGATCGTCTTCCAATTAGCCACTTACTAAAGTCACACAAAATATTGCGCACGATCGTCTTACAAACAGCCACTAACTAAAAGTCACACGAAAAACTTACGCGTGGCCAATCGTAGTCTTGCGTTAATTCTTACCTAACGCAAGCAGTAGGGTAGCGCAGCGAGCCTCAGTAGTGCAGCGGGCGTCGGTAGCGCAGCGAGCTTCGGTAGTATAAGGAGTGGTTATTTTTATTATAAGATTCAGAATTAAGTTGGATATGTAAAATAGTACTATTAAAAATTCTTATTTGGCGCCCAACGTGGGGCAAGTGAATTGTAGTGACTTAAAAGAAATAAGTGAAATAAATCGGTGGTAGACAATAAGGGAACCAGGATGATTTTGATGGAGGAATTAAATCTAGATGATATTATTTTGAGGGTGAAACGAATTTTTGGAACAAGGAGGAAATAAATCAGTGGTAAGCCACAAGGAAAACAGGATTATTTCGGTGGTAAAACAACCATCTGCTCTAAACTAAGGGGAACTTGGACGAAATACTGGTGCTAAAATAAAAATTCTACGTCAAGTGAATACGAAAGGCTTCCATAGATTAGAGAAATAGATTGAGAAACTCGTATTTTCGAATTGAAATACTGAAACATTTATTAAATTTAAAAATTAACTTATAAATTGCTGACTTGTTTATGAACCACAGCAACGAGCAGACAGTTCATCTCTCTGAACTAATGCTTGAATTTGAGAATATAAGGTTATCTGACTCATTTAGAGACATGGACGAAGCTCAGCTATCGCAGGTAGTTAACGTGGTCGTCGCGGCTGCCTTAGGAATTCAAAGAAAGGAATTTGACGAGCTTAATGGTTTAAAGGATCAAATGGTCAAACTATCTCAGCAGCCTGTAGTTGCAAAATATGAGAAAATTACGATAATAGCAGGAAGAGTATGTATATGAGGAGCTCCTTGAGGTTGTAAAGTCACCACCGGAATTTTCGGGCCAACCGGAGTGTTATGTGTCCTGGCGCACACAACGCTTATGAAATATTCGAGGCCTATGATGGCAGTTCACGACACTACCAGGCAGTCTCTATATGAGAAACCAAATCCGTGGAGCCGCAGACGCACTTCTATCATCTTTTAGTACAGTTTTAAATTTTGATGCTATTATGCCCGCCCTGACTTCACTTATTCTGACAAGCGACCAATTTATTTAATAGAACAAGAACTATCCACTTTAAGACAGGGCTCTTCTATCGTTATTGAACTTTATGATGGAGTAGAGAAAAAGTTATCCTCCCTCGCCAACAAAACAAAAATGTCGCACGAGGCAAATATTGCAGGAGCAATCAATGGAAAATATCACGGAAACGCCCTTAGAGTTTTTATATCCGGGCTGAAAAAACTATTATGTGATATTCTGTTCGCATCAAAACCTAGTGATTTGCCGTCTGCTTTGGCACTCGCCCAGGAAGTCGATGCAAATCAGGAACGTTACATTTTCGCAGCAAGTTTCGCAAATAGGTCAACTGACATAGTAAAGAAAACATACGGCAACCAAGGAAACTATAAGGACGCGTATCAAACCGCACATAATAGGTGAAATTTAGACAAACAAAAAAACCCTCACTTTGTCAGGCACGGGAACTAACCTGGTAATAGGTTCCATCAGGAAAATGTAAATGAACAAAACCGAGCCCAAGGTTTTTATCAAAGCAGAAATTTGGGTTCGCAGACTAAACAGGAACCAATGGATGTAGATCCTTCCTCATCCCGTCGAAGGCAACCAACTAACTATACCGGTAATAGAAATGGCCAATTTCAAAAACGACAAGCTTTATCAGATCGTAGAACAGAGGAAGACTTATAACTTAAAATACCATGTCTACTTTTTTATGAAGAGCAAAATCTTTGTAGCTACATAAAATGGGCAAAAACAGCGTTTTTGGCACTTTTAGGTTAGGATATCTCAAAGTCCTGACGTGATAGAGCAATTTGAACCCCGGATTCGGATTCTACGCAAAAAATTACTTCGGAAATGACACTACGCTTTTATAGAACATTCCGAACCCATTTTTTTGCAGACCTGTGTTATTAGTAAATCGGAAATAATTTTGTTGTTATCGATAACAAGTGGAACTCTTACTTTTCCCGAACAAACGTATTCACCACCCGCAAAACCGTGTAGATTATATGTAGTTATATTCTTCACACTCTCCTACTTTTTCCGCGAATGATTTTCTTACGAGAGTACATGTACTACCCGGATCCACGATGGATTTCGTTTCGTGTCCGTTCACTAAGATCATTTTTATAATATTTTCCGAATTTTCACCCGGCACTGTATTTTCTAAAATTTTATTTATATCTTTTGCTTTCGATGTACACTTTTCTGTTGTATGTGACGTGCGATTACAATTAGCACAACGTGGCTTTTTCTGCGGCTCTGGGCAATTATTAGATCAGATCGTAGAACAGGACCCAAAATGCAAAGGCTAAGCAATTTGAATCAAAGGATCGATGACGAATCAAGCCAAAAATCGTATAAGGAAATCGCCAGCGCAACTGTTAGAGACATTGAAGACATTGAAAAAGAGTTAAATTTTTTAGGGGAAAGTCCCTCCTGCCCTGGATTTGTAAAACATTAGGCAGGCGTTAGATAAGACTTCTTTTCGGCACAGGTGCTTCCAAAAACTACATCAGGCCTTTAGAGGGCCTGAAAGGGATCAAGCCTGTCGACAAGGAATTTCAAGGAAAATCCATTCATGGATTCACCAATATAACAAACAAATGCAAAATGCACTTATTTGAGGTGGTACCAGATCTAACAATGTTCGATGGTATAGTAGAACTTGATTTGTTAAATAAGGTTCATGCAAATATAAACTTAAAAAAAGATATTATTGAATTTAACACCGGTAGGGAAATAATTAATTTTCTGAAATTTGAGGATGTTAGCCATCTTCGACTTCAGACTGAGTCTGTGCCACTGAGCATACAGAAAAATTTTAATACTACGATTAAACAAGTTTCTGCGGTATTTGCCAACCCAAATGAAAAACTGCCATATAACACTAACGTGGTGGCAACCATCCGCACTAGAGATAATGAACCGTCCTATGCGAAATTTTACGCATACCCATTGGGTGTAGCTGACTTCGTGACAGCAGAAAAAAAAGATCTCCTCCGAAATGGCATTATGCGAACTTCGCGATGGCCTTACAATAATCCCATTTGGGTTGTTGATAAAAAAAGGTTTTGATGAGAATGAAATAAAGAAAAAAAGAATGGTTATTGACTTTAAGAAAATAAACAAGAAAGGGCGAAACGACGCGATTCGTACCCTATTCCAAACGGGGTAATACTAGCAAGTTTGGACAAAGCTCAACTATTTACAACCTTGGACCTTAGACCATTTGTTTTAAGGAGCTTACTGGAAGCAAACATGAGGATTTCCGTCGAAAAATCGAAATTTTTTAAGACCGAACTCCAGTACCTTGGCCTTATTATATCAAATGGGGAAATAAAAACATATTGTCACGAGGGGGCGGCCGGGCGATATATCAAGATGTCCGATCACTACGTTTTGTCCACAAAAACACATTTAAATTCATATTAATATTTTTATTAAATTCCATATATCATTTTACAAAAACGTTAAATTCGGCTATAAGTTAGCCTTTTTAAAAGATAATGAATATTTTTGCGGCTTCACTACTGCTACTCTGCACTCGAACTCCTTGTCTGCTCGTCGGCGTCGGTCTTACTTCGCCGTTTTTCACAGCGACACAAAAGCAAGCAAATTCAAAAAGCGGCCCACTGACAACGTATATGGCGAATAAGAAATGCAATTAAAAGGTGATGACTTCGAAATTAACTCTGTGGTTAGAATGATTTAATCTCGGCATTGTTTTTTAAGTGTTGGTTTAAAGCATGCGTGACAGCTCGGCCTTTCCTGACTAGAGATCGGCCTCGATGTCTTCGTCGCTTGAATCGTCGATATCTAATTCTGAACAAATGCTTCTTGTAGCAGCAATCGACACATGCGGATATATATTGTTTTACATATTTTCGCATTTTAGGAAACCAATACGCCTGCTTAAGGCGTTCTAACGTTTTCTCTATTGCTTGGTGACCTACTTTATCATGGCAGTATTGTAATATACGCCATCGTACAGCTTTTGGCACCACAAACTTAAGTCCGTCTGGCTGTTTTCGGTAAAGTCGGTCATTTTGCACTTGATATTCTAATGTAATTTGATTTTCTTCTGCAGATTTATTTGAACCATTCAAAATTGCTATAATATTTTGCAATTTTTCGTCCTGCAACTGCATCGTTAGTAACCAATCATCTACGTTTGCTGTTACTTTTAAGACTAATCCTGCTGGCTCGATTTCCCTACTGGGTTCGTTTGGAATGCGACTAAGCGCATCGACATGGTGTAGACGTGACCCTTGGCGATGAGTACATTCAAAATCGTATTCAAGTAACTTAAGCCACCATCGGGCAATTTTTGGCTTAAGTTCATTGTTTTCTTTAACGTGTGCAATAGCAGAGCAATCTGTTACTACACGGAAACGCTTACCTAGTAGGTATATTCGGAATCGCTCCAAAGTTTCTACAACAGCTAGAACTTCCAGTTCATAGCTATGACATTTACTTTCGCTTGTGGTACAGTGACGACTGTAGTAAAAGACAGGTTTCCAATTTTTCCCATCGGATGACTGTAATAACACGCCTGCAAGCCCTACGCTGCTGGCATCTGTATGAACTTCATGTTGAGAGTTAGGATCGTATAACGCGAGAATAGGCTCAGCTGCCAACGTATTAATGAGCCTAGTAAACGCGTTTTGTTGCTTTTCACCCCAAACCAAATTGTCAATATTTTCCTTATGCAAAAGTTGTGTTAAAGGCTTAGCGATTAGTGAATAATTTTCAACAAACTTACGGAAGAATCCTGTAAGGCCAAAGAATCTTCTAACTTCGGTAATGTTTTTGAGTTTTGGGAAATTTAATATAGCGTTAATTTTTGGCTTCCCAGGCGAGATTCCATTTTCATCAATAACGTGTCCCAAACCATCTATTTTCTTTTGTTAAAATTTGCATTCATCGACGCGTAACGTGAGATTAGCTTCTCTTAACAACATACAAAATTTTTGTAACCGGTTTAGTCCTTCTTCAACAGTCCTACCATGTTTTTGAATTTTTCGATATTCGAAAATCCATTGAGATAACATGAGACGTGATTCGGTCGATTACATAGTCGCACAAAAAAAATAGATGGAGACTTCAAAATGCGATATCTCAGTGAAAAACTAAGATATTTGAGCAAACTCAACGGCATTTAAAAGAGGAAGACTTATAACTTAAAATACCATGTCTACTTTTTTATGAAGAGCAAAATCTTTGTAGCTACATAAAATGGGCAAAAACAGCGTTTTTGGCACTTTTAGGTTAGGATATCTCAAAGTCCTGACGTGATAGAGCAATTTAAACCCCGGATTCGGATTCTACGCAAAAAATTACTTCGGAAATGACACTACGCTTTTATAGAACATTCCGAACCCATTTTTTTGCAGACCTGTGTTATTAGTAAATCGGAAATAATTTTGTTGTTATCGATAACAAGTGGAACTCTTACTTTTCCCGAACAAACGTATTCACCACCCGCAAAACCGTGTAGATTATATGTAGTTATATTCTTCACACTTTCCTACTTTTTCCGCGAATGATTTTCTTACGAGAGTACATGTACTACCCGGATCCACGATGGATTTCGTTTCGTGTCCGTTCACTAAGATCATTTTTATAATATTTTCCGAATTTTCGCCCGGCACTGTATTTTCTAAAATTTTATTTATATCTTTTGCTTTCGATGTACACTTTTCTGTTGTATGTGACGTGCGATTACAATTAGCACAACGTGGCTTTTTCTGCGGCTCTGGGCAATTATTAGAATAATGCCCTAATTTTGCACAATTATAGCACTTTACATTTTCCAATGCTACCTTTACACGCGGCGTTATCTTTTGTTTGTTTTCGTTTGTGTTCGATTCACGCGTATTCTTAAAATTTCGCGACGGTTGCACATAGTTTTTCGTTTTCCTTTCAATTGTTTTCGGTTCATTATAAATACAATAGCTTACTATATCCCGAAGTAAGACTTGACAAAATTTATATTCGTTAGAAATTTTTCTTTTTAAATCAATATCATTTATGCCATTAACAATATGGCGCACAATACAGGACTCCGGTAGTCCACCTTTTGTTCCGAGCGCTAACATTCGATAATAATATTCCGTCGGAGACATTTTTAAATGCATGTCGGCTTCGTTACCACTATACGGAAAATCTGACAAGAACTTGTTAACAAATTGTGGCCTCGAAACAAAGGCGCATTGTTGCGCGTCGATCCACAATTTGGCTGAACCACGCATTTTTTGCTGTAATGCAAAAAGTAAAACACTTTCATTCCATTGATACGTTTCTTTTAAAAGTTCTACACGTTTGACGAATTGTCGCGAAATTCAACGATTTATCTGAAGTCGGGTTAAAAATTGGCAACAGCTCAATTATATCACGTATATGACTTTGATACGGCGAATTATTATACACAACGGGAGTATAATGACCATAAGCGTATGGAATATTTTGCGGAACAGAATTGCTCACATTACTGTATGACACTGGTACACTGGTATATATTGCATTACTTCGTAAATTTTGATTTGGCAGGGAGACGACGATAATAAACGTTCAAAATTAGTTGATACGACAGTCGGCTGCCTTGGAGTTAATAATAGCGAATGCAAATCCGCTATTGTTCTTTCTAAATTCAAAACGCGTTGTATTACCGAAAAATTATTTTGCGTTGATTCATCATTTTCATTAATTTCTGCATTCATATGTTGCATTAATCGTTCAATAAGTTCGTTTTTACGCCCCGATGTAGACAATCCAAACTGTTTACACTCGTTTCGGAGTTCTTGCAAATTCTTTTTACGTAAAGACATTTTGCACTTTTCTTCTGACTATAATAATACGTCCAATAAATCTGTTTCTATTTTAATAACTCGTCCACTTATCAAACAGAAAACACGATGGAACTTTTAACAAGTTCGTTTTGTAGCTTATACACTGCTACTGCCACAGCTCAGCGACATACGACGTTATTTCAAATCGCCCACGACAAAACTGCATTCGCGATGGACAAAGCGTACGCCAACAACAGTTTCAAGACGTTAATTCAAACGTGTCGCTGTAGAACTATGACAAGACTATGCATGTCCACGAGGATCTAACGTGCAAACGTTCATGGGAGTACTAATAACGTATGTATACATATATATATACGTATGTATGTATCTTCCTTTTAAAGCATTTTGCACATGCGTAACGTTATAACATATATGTAATTTCTTATATGAAATTATTACACTTTTCACTACATCACTATACTTTTATTTCATTTACATACGGATATGTATGTATTTATCGCATTTTATTTCATTTTTTAAACGTTCGCGTATATAGGGGAGTTCGATCCCTACTTCTGAATAATTGTCACGATGGGGCGGCCGGGCGATATATGTATGTATCAAGATGTCCGATCACTACGTTTTGTCCACAAAAACACATTTAAATTCATATTAATATTTTTATTAAATTCCATATATCATTTTACAAAAACGTTAAATTCGGCTATAAGTTAGCCTTTTTAAAAGATAATGAATATTTTTGCGGCTTCACTACTGCTACTCTGCACTCGAACTCCTTGTCTGCTCGTCGGCGTCGGTCTTACTTCGCCGTTTTTCACAGCGACACAAAAGCAAGCAAATTCAAAAAGCGGCCCACTGACAACGTATATGGCGAATAAGAAATGCAATTAAAAGGTGATGACTTCGAAATTAACTCTGTGGTTAGAATGATTTAATCTCGGCATTGTTTTTTAAGTGTTGCTTTAAAGCAGTGTCGCCAACCCGTCGATCGCGAGCTACCGGTAGCTCGCAAAGGCAATTCTGGTAGCTCGCGCTGCTCACGTTGCAAAAAATCCAAAAGTCTGAAAATCATACCAGTATTAGCAAATTTCAGAAATTTTCAAAATAAATAGATAAACAGCGGCAACTCTGCGGTAAGCGATTTCGCGCCGACAAACATGACGCGAAGTCGCGTCTCCGTTCTAGGATCGGCTGGAACCGATTAGCGTGTTCAAGAATTTTTTGGCTTTATATATACGCAATGCACGTCGACATTGCGCTCAGTTTAATACTGAACGGCATTATCAACGTTCAACATTATGGCAAGTAGTAGTAAGAAGGCGAAGACATACCATTTCCATTCGGAATGGGAAGAACAATACTTCTTCACAGAAGTTAAAGGCAAACGTGTTTGTTTGTTATGTAATACATCTGTGTTAGTTCCTAAAAAAGGAAATATTGAGAGGCATCATAAAACTGTACATTCAAATTTTGAGAAGGCATTCCCGTTAAATTCTGTCACCAGAAAAGAAAAACTGAAATATTTAAAAATCCAGTTAATTGGACAACAGTCATTATTTTTGAAAACAATCGACAAAAATAAGGCTGCAACTGAAGCATCTTAACGTGTTTCCCAGATAATTGCTCAAAAGAAAAAACCTTATGAAGACGGGGAAATCATAAAACAAGCATTTTTGGAAGCTGCAGATTCTTTATTCGCCAACTTTAGAAATAAAGACGAAATAGTGTCTGCTACAAAATCTAGGCAATTTTCTGCTAATACACTGATGAGGCGAGTAGAAGTAATGAGCAATGATATTTTTTTACAGTTACGAAGTGACTTAGATAACTGTATTTGGATGAATCAACAGATGTAGTTGACACCTCACAGATGGCCATTTTTGTCAGGATGGCTTTTAGTGATTTTACAATTAAAGAAGATCCTTTAAAGTTTATTCCACTCAAAGGACATACTACTGGGCTAGAGCTGTTTTCTCATTTAAAAAATCTCATCTCTTCTGAGAAAATTCCAATATCAAAAATGGTAGGCCTGACAACTGACGGTGCTCCAGCTATGGTGGGTTGTGATAAGGGGCTCGTGGCGCTATGTCATAAGGATGAAAGTTTTCCACAATTCCTTAGTTACCACTGTATTATACATCAGCAAGCATTATGTGGAAATTTTCTAAACTTGAACAACGTTATGAAACTGGTGGTGAAAATTGTGAACAAGATTAGAGCTCAAGCGTTACAAAGAAGATTATTTAAAACCTTAGCTGATGAAATTGACTGTCAATACGGAGAGCTACTTCTTCACTCTGAATTGTACATAGTTAGTCATTGAGTCTGTATTGTACACAGTTAGTCATTGAGAGTGGACGTGCCTGACTTGTGCTCTAGATAAAATAAATATTTAAAACAATATTAAAGTGTTAAATTAAACCAAAAGTTACCGTGACTAGGTGCCAGCGTTTGGAGAGTCGTCCTGGACATCATATTGGGAGCGGTGATCAGCAAAGAACCAAATAGATAGGTAAAATACAAAAACCAAAACAAATACAAAAACAAAAAAACAAACAGAAACATTTTCGGGAGAGCGGCCACCAGCTGTTCTTGTAAATCAAAATAAACCTCTGGTGTGGTGCGCCATCTATGCGCTATCAAATCAGTAAATATTATCAAACTGCATTATCGACGCCAATTGGAATAGGGCTGCCATTTAGATAAAAATGAGTTTACAAAGAACGCCTCCACCAGGCGGTGGAAATACGTCACAAAATCGAGCCACTTTAAATGAACTCTCCAAAAAATTAGAAAAAATTGAAGAAATGTGTAAAAACCTTTCAAAAGAAATAATCGAGCTAAAAGCTGAAAATTCGAAACTTAAATCCGTCCAATCAAAGGATTTCCAAACGAGTGATATAGCACACTTCTCAACTGATGAGGAAGAACTTACTCGCGAAACTGACTGGATTTTGAAGAAGAGATCAGCAAAGAAGAGAAAGGCAGAGTCATCTCCGGAACTTTCTAAAGCAAATGATGAAGACCTCTTGCCGTCTAAACCAACTAAAGGAAACACTCGCCCACCACCTATTATGGTATCTGGATATTGTAATTACCAACAGTTATATATTATACATTATTAAAAACTGAGTCGAAAGAAAATTTTACGATAAAACTCTTGAATAATGGAGTATATAAAGTCAACACCTTTTCAATTGAAGACTATAGAAAATTATCAACTACTCTTTCCACTAAAAATATTTCCTGGTACAGTTTTAAGAACATACAAACGCGGCCAATTAAAGTCGTAGTTAAAAAACTACACCATTCCTGTAAAGCCAAAGCAATCATAGAAGATTTAAGAAAACAAGGTCTTAATGCACTAAGTGCTCACAATAAACTAAAATGGAAAACCAAGGAGCCTTTAGATATGTTTCTGTTAACATTCGACTCCATGGAAAATGTAAAAAAGATATACGAAATTAAAACTATTTTAAACTCAGTTGTCTCGATCGAACCTGTAAAATCATCAAATTTGATTCCATAATGCAAACTAAATATGTCAATCCTACGGTCATACACAAAACTATTGTGGTAAACAGCCAAGATGTGTTAAGTGTGCAGGAAAACATAAAAGCATTGACTGCAATAAACCAGAAAAAGAAAAACCAAAATGCTGTAACTGCGGAGAAACCCATCCAGCCAGTTATAGAGGGTGTGTAGTACCAAAAGAAAATGCGCAGTCAAAAAGTTGGACAGGAAAAAAAAAGAAGAACTTTCAACTCCTTATACAACGAAATCCAACCATATTAATGAAGAAAATTCTGAGAAATCAATGGCTTTAAATTATACATTAAAAAAAGACCCCACAACAACTTACTTATGGACATGTTCTAAAACAAAACACTACTAATACTGCTTGCTCTGGAGATGCACTAGCACAGATACTACAGAAACTAAATGAGCAAATGGATTTCAATAAAGCACTGGAAATACGCTTATCTAAACTTGAGATATTCCTATCCGAATCTAACCATGTCTAAAACCCTAAAAATACTTTTATGGAACTCGAATAGACTACTAAAGCACAAAAATGAGTTGGAGATTGTACTCAATTCGGAAAATGTTGATGTCTGTATGATATCTGAAACGCATTTCACAACGCAATCATACATAAAAATTAAAAACTATGAAACCTATTATGTGATTCATCCAAGCAATTGTGCCCGGGGTGGTAGTGCAATAATAATAAAAAGCTGCATCGAGCACTTCGAAGAAGAAAAAGTTTCTGATGATGACTTCCAAGTTACAGCAGTAATCATTAATGAAGATTAAAACCCCCTTTCGCTTATCGCACTATACAGCCCCCCAAGATACCAGATCAAATGTGAACAATATTATAAACTATTAAAAGATATAAAAATAGGTTCATCATTAACGCTAAAAACGTATACTGGGGTTCAAGACTAACTACAACGAAAGGAAGAGAATTACATAAGGCAATGCAACTTGCTGGATGTGATGCGGTCACAACATGCAAACCAACGTACTGGCCAACTGATTCCAAAAAAATGCCTGACCTAATCGATTTCTTCATAGTTAACAAAATATCTCGAAACTTTCTAGAAATTGAAGATAGTGATTATCTAAACTGGGATCACTCACCAATATTTTTGTCTCTCAGCGAGCATATCATTTTTAAAGAACATATGAACAAATTGAGTAACCGATTCACAGATTGGCATTACTTCAAGAAAATTCTACAAAATTGCAAAAATAATGCAGCACAAATAGTTAATGAGGAACAATTAGATAGTGAAGTTCAAAGTTTTACGTCCAGCGTGCAACTTGCCGCATGGAAAAGTACTCCAACTATTAAAAAAACCGCAGTCATTACTCAATACCCAAAGGACATCAGAGATCTTATTTCACTAAAGAGAAAACTTCGCAGTAAGTGGCATCAAACACGAGCACCAATAGATAAAACTAGGCTAAATAAAATGACCAAAGACCTCAGTCGGAAAATAAAGAAGTTTAAAAATGATGGGTTTTCTCGTTACTTCCATTCATTGTCCAACGATCGTCGTGTGGATTACTCTTTATGGAAATGCACAAAGTACTTAAAAATGCCACAAATGCACTGTCCTCCACTCAAGATAAAAGAAGGAAAATGGGCTAATAACAATTCCCAGAAAGCAGAACTATATGCAGATTATCTAGCTGATATTTTTACACCTCATGAGGCAACATCCGAAAGCCTGTCTACATCCGTGCTCCAAGAGTTTGAAGAAATTCCACGAGTCACGAGCGCCGACCTAAAAAGAGAAATTAAAATGCTAAAAAATAAAAAATCCCCTGGTTTCGATATAATCACTGCAGAAATACTCAAGCAGCTTCCCCCTAAAAGCATCCAAATTCTCACTAGCATAATGAATGCATCTTTTAAGTTTCATTACGTTCCTATTCTCTGGAAAACTGCGGAGGTTATTATGCTCCAAAAACCAGGCAAACCTGGACTCGAAGTTTCATCGTATAGACCTATATCACTCCTACCAGTGATCTCAAAGCTGTTTGAAAAGCTGTTGATTAAAAGACTCAATAAAATAATAGAACGAAAAAAAATAATTCCAACACATCAGTTTGGTTTTCGAAGTAAACATTCTACAATCGACCAGGTACACATGATCACGCGCGAAATAGAAAAAGCACTCGAAAATAAAAAAGTATGTTCTGGCGTATTCCTCGATGTGGCAAAGGCATTCGATAAAGTTTGTCTCACAGGTTTACTTTTTAAACTAAAATTAATACTTCCTAAGCAATACTACGAAATCTTGGAGTCGTACTTATCAGATCGCTATTTTCGAGTCAAGCAAGATGATGCTTATTCAAGTCTTCGACAAATAAATGCAGGAGTACCTCAAGGCAGCGTTCTTGGGCCTCTGCTGTACCTTATCTTTACACATGACCTACCGTCTGATCCTAATTACGTCACAGCAACGTTTGCAGATGACACCGCCTTGATTGCAGTTGGTAAAACTGAAAACGAATCGGCAGCCACATTACAAACCGCGTTAAATAAGATCTGCCAGTGGACTAATACATGGAAAATTAAACTTAACCAAACAAAATCTGTACACGTAGTTTTCACAAACACTAAAATACAACATATACCACTATACATAGATGATCAACAAGTCCCATACTCAAACTATGCGAAGTACCTAGGTATGACGCTTGACTGCAAACTTCGATGGAAAGAGCATGTCAAGAAAAAGAGGCAAGAATTGGACATCAAACTCAAAAACATGCAATGGCTCATGGGTAGCAGATCAGCTCTCACGATAGAAAACAAGCTGTTAATTTACAAGCAGATACTAAGGCCAGTATGGAGTTATGGTGCGCAGCTATGGGGGTTCGCCAGTCAAAGTACGAAAAACGAAATCCAACACTTCCAAAATAAGGTCTTTAGGTGCATTGTTAAAGCACCATGGTACTGCAGAAGTTCCGACATTGAGCGCGACCTTAAAATAAACTCCGTTAACACTGAAATCGCAAAGATTGCAGTTGCCCACAAAGAAAGACTATTAAACCACATCAATAAAGAAGCACTTAATTTAATTGAAACCAACGAATTAATACGAAAGCTCAGACGCACTAAACCTAGCGATCTCATACCTCCATAGAAATGCTTTATGTCATGTAGAGTGTAAATTGTGTAATTAATGTTATCATAATTAAGTTGCTTGTTAGCCATTTGTAAATATTTATGAACTAGTTGCAAAAAAACAAAAAAATACCAGTCTAACGGTTAGACGCGATAGAAGTTAAACCTTCCGTAAAACAAACTGAGAGAGAATAAGAGAAAGCAGCATTAGGAGCGGGATAATTATAGGTTCATTATAATATTGCTATAAAGTTCATATTTTATTTTCTTCATTTTATTATTATTCATCCTCAATGTTTTCAATTTCAACAAATGATTCGAGTGGTTTATGATAGCTAAAATATGATACAAATGCTTTGGTTTCGATGTTGTAACATATCTTTGAAATACCGCGTCAATTGTTGTTTTTGATCGTGTTGTCAATTCAGTGCGATTGTTACACATTTTTAAATTGAATGTTGTATTGAGAACGTCAATTAAAGGAACCGCTGTGTCCAATGCAAAATTTACGTTAAAATCGCCACTTAAAATCATTGGAACTTTTTTGTAATCTTTTCTAAGTATCCGCGATACTTCTGGTGTATTCTTTATTAAATTTTCGTGAATGAATTCCGTGATGCTATTTATTGATTTTTTTTCTGTCGATATTCACGACACTTTTCTGCATTATTTTTCGGCATAATTGCGGTAAATATTTAAAAATGAAAATATTTACGAATATAAAAATACACACGCGGTTGCTATTATGAGCGTCCCCAGCAAAACCTGCGTGACCGAAACTCTAACACAATTACATTTTTTTGAATGTTACAAACACATATGCACGCAGGTTTTGCTGAGGCGTGACCGAAACTCTAACACAATTACACATATGCACTTGCATTTGTTTGAAAATCGACTTTTTTTTTTTGGTTCTCCGTCACCTTTGGAAAATGTGTAAACAGTAAGCAAACTCTATTCATGGGGCATTCTTCGCCAACAGGACACCCCCATCTGCCCAGAACAGTTTTTATAAAAAAAATGTTTCCCTATGCCGAAATAAAAGCTTATGTCATGTACTTTAATTTGTCATGTAGCACTTTTTAAATATTCAAGATGGACGACGAATATTGACAAATATGTTGGAAAACACCAAAAAAAATGAAGTAGTTTGTTAAGAAAAGTAGAGAGAGAGATTCTGGTGCAACGTTCGACTGTTTCATTAACAGCACTAGTTCTTGATGTATTTCACATGTCAAACGGTACAAAAATAATTTGAACAAATTATAGAAAAGTCTAAACGAATAAACTATTAAAAATAAATCTGTCAAACAGTTCTTTTTAGAACTATTATCGCATCTGTTGTCGATATCGCTAAACTTCGTAAAACATTGTTTAACAGTTTTATTGACAGCACAAGTTCTGTATATGTCTTAATCGTTAAACTGTCTGGAGATTATTATAAAAAATTCTGAAAGAATAAACTAATATCTAATACCTGTCAAACAGTTCTTTTCAGAACTATTATCGCCTAAAAAATGTCGGGAAAATCGAGAAGAGATCGATGCATTAATCCCTTTAGAAAAGTAGGACCATCTTGAATATTTAAAAAGTGCCACATGACAAATTAAAGTACATGACATAAGCTTTTATTTCGGCATAGGGAAAAATTTTTTTTATAAAAACTGTTCTGGGCAGATGGGGGTGTCCGGTTGACGAAGAATGCCCCTCCTCAGCAGGCAATGGCAAAACACCGAATGTATTTCTGCCATGAAAAAAGCTCCTCATAAACATATCATAACATAAAATAAAATAACTGTATAAAAAAAATTTTTTTCTTGTGATTCGAACCAAGGATTTTGGATCGGAAGCTCACATTGCTAGCCGCTTGGCTATCGCGCCATGCCGTCGGCGCTGGCCTAAAAGTTATTTAGTTCGTCGCTACGTTTATATGTAATATTCGTAGCCAAGAGTGTCGCTTTTTCGTTTCATCGAGTCTCAAATCACTCCCAACGATTCTAAAGAAGTTTTCACTTCAAAAAAAAAAAACAATTCTGAAGTGCGATGGTTAAGCAGGAGGAGTGCTCAAACGTTTCAAGGATGTCCTGCCTGCTATACTCCAATTTGTCAAAGAACGCGATGAACCGATTCCTTAACTGGAAAATTCGACTTGGCTCAGAGATTTTGGTTTTCTTGTGGACATTACAGAGAAATTAAATGAGCTTAACTTGCAGCTTCAAGGCAGGGATAAAAAATTAGCGGAAATGATTTCTGATATAAATACATTTATTACAAAACTTGAATTTTGGGAACAAAATCTAAAAAACCGCGATACTAAGCATTTTCCCATTCTTTCCGAAAAGATATCCACAAATCTATTAGAGCCCTATGACAGTAAATATCATATGGAAATAGTTTCTAACTTGAAGGAAAACTTCAAAAATAGTTTGAAGGATTTCAGCAAAATTGCTTTATTGACGCAATTTGTTGTTTCACCCTTCATGGACATTGATATACAACAGTTTGCAACTTGTGTTATGAACAACTTTGGCGAAGACATTGCTGTGACAGAAATGGAACTGATTGCTTTTCAAAGTGACTTGACTTTAAAATCTTTAGGTTCAAATACAAAATGTATATGGACTTTAGTAAGTAAAGATAAGTATTCAGTTTTATGTCGTGTTGCGTTCAAAGTGAAAGCGTTATTCAGTTCAACTTATTTGTGTGAATCTTCTTTTGCCAATATGAAATTTATTAAAAATAAATACCGTAATCCGCTTACAGATATACATTTGGATAACTGTATTCGAATGACTGTATCAAATTATACTGCAAATATTAAAAAAATTATCGATGAGTCAGAATGTCAACCTTCTCATTAAATATGCTCTTTTTATCTGCCCATATTTTATTTATATAATAATGTACTATTACTGTTTTGTTGTTTTTTTAAGTCGCTTATGATTTGCCATTATGACTGCAAAAAATTTTGTTACGATTGATAGGTGTGAACATGGATGTAGTTATGCATAAGTATAGGCACTATAAGTCATAAGTTTATTATATATAGAACGTATGTTAGTAAAATAAATACATGTATTGTATGTCGAATATAACTGTGTATTATTTAATTTATGTTGGCTTGTGCAAGTAGCTCGCTGTTTATTTCAAAATCTTGAAAGTAGCTCAACACATTGAAAAGGTTGGCGACCACTGGTTTAACCCTAGAACACACACCCGGGTACAAATGTATCCACTTCAACTTTGAAGTGTTGTAACTTTTGAATCGCTATACCTCTATACCGCTAACTTCGGATCTAGGAAGATTATTAAGTTTTGAGTTCAAATTCAAAATTTGAACCAGATCGGACCATTGGTTCAGGAGCTACAGCCTTCCAAACACATTATATACGTAAACACACACCCGGGATACGTTTGTACCCCAATAGTAAAAATCCTCATAATAATAAAAAAAAAACATTTTTTATATTACTTTTTTATTTGAAAAATTAAAAATATTCATTTCACACATTATATGATTGACTTTTATTATACAAATTATAAAAATGCATCTTATATCTAAGGGAAATCATGGCAAATAGAGCAATTTGTTGATGTGACCGAATGTTCAAGACACATTGGCTTCTTACATTTGGCGCACAGCTTTTTGGTTTTTCTACGGCGTTTTTCCTCTTGTGCGTAACATAAATAGCAAGATCCGGACACAGGTTTTGGCGTGCGCGCTGCGGCAGATGTTGATGCTGCTGTTGACACCATTGATTCCAGCGGTCGGTTGAAATATGCTTCAATAGCAATTTTAGTCGAAAAATTTCGCGTCACTTGACGATTTATGGCTCTGGCTTCAATAATTGGCATACACAATGCTTCAGCCAAGCTGCGCAGGATCTGCTTACGCTTGTTGTTTGTTCTCCAAGGCAACATAGGGTTATTCAAATCGTAGACAATGTAGGCTGCAAGAGCTGTAATGTCCAACATGTTGAAGAACATCGCTAGTGGCCATCGTTTTGTTTGTCTTTGTGTTGGATATTCCGCAAACATTTGGTCCATTCGATCAACACCACCTTTGGTACGATTATAATATTCAATTATTTCAGGTTTCCCACTGTCAGCTATTTCAGCATCATTATGCATGGTCGAAAGTAAAATTACTGCTTTATTTTTTTTTGGAACATAAGAGCACATTGTCACATTATTTTTGAAGCCAAATGTCGTTGAACCAATTGTCCTGTTTTTGTTCTGCTTCATTTCTTGAGGAATATATGATTTGTTTTTGCGCAAAGTTCCAACGATCGTGAGTTTCCAGGTGAGAAGCAGTTCTGCAACTGGCAAGGTCGTAAAAAAATTGTCCATTGTAATGTTTCGGCCACTTCCTTGGTATTTGGCAGACAAATCCTTCACCACTCGTTCGCCTTGGTTCGTTTCCCTACCAGTTTCTGCTTGGCCAGTATATATTTGTCCATGCAGTGGATATGCATTTGTGGCATCGCAAATCCACCAAACCTTGACACCATATTTAGCAGGTTTTGACGGTATGTACTGCGTAAACCGTGTGCGTCCACGGTAAGGAAATAATTGCTCATCAATCGTCAAGCATGAGCTCGGCTTGTAATGTGCAGCAAGATTATTGTTCATCATCGTCCACAACTCACTGATCGGTGCTGCTTTATCAGTTAGTAAGCGTGTTGCACGAGTGTTTTTATCGTCAAATCTTAGGAACCGCAATATCGAACAGAAACGGTTGACTCCCATTGTGGCGCGATATAAAGCATAGTTTTTGACGCTCCATAAATCTCGAACATGTTCTCCATTGCTATGGTTCGCACCAGTCATAATAAGTATGCCAAAAAATGCATACAGCTCTGTTATTGACACAGGCGTCCATGACTTAGGAGTTGTGTTTGGATGCGCATTGTTGTAAGCATTATAAGTTTCTTTTGCTAACTTATTTGTGTGGCGCATAATTATATCAGCCATTTCAACGTTCATGAAACATTTGAATGTTTGCTCTATTGACAATATTTCAGTGCATCTAGCTGGTCCAGAACGTTCTCTTATAATATTTTGTCTGAGTACCTGACGACTTACATTTGGTTCTTTCATCCACTCAGTACCATCACGTGCAACAAATTTTTCGCCACTAGCAGGTAATTCATTATTTTCTTCTACTTCTTCTTCTTCGTCGTCTTCTTCATCATCCTCATAGTCCGCATAATCAGGTAATACTTCTGCGGCACTTTGCGAAACTTCAGCATCGTCATCAGCAATTTCAATGTCATTGAATTGAATTTCTTCTTCATCTTCTGAGTCAAAGTCATAGGGAGCGTCATCGTCACTAATTTCATCAAATAAAGATTGTATATATGATTCTCGCTGTTCCTCAGTTAGGCTGCATAATAAAAAAAGTTAGTATATGTTTACATTGTTGCTTATTTTACATTTTTTACCTTCTATTGTATGTGCTGCACTTGATAAATATTCGTTTCTTCTTGAAGTCATTTCGTATCCAGGTATTTATAGTTTGAGTTATATTTATTTTCACTTATATTTTAACTTCTTTCACTTTTGAGCACCAAAACAATAATGAAAATATCAACAGGCAGCATTTATAACAACACCTCGTGTGAAAACAACCCTTGCAGCTGCATATAAAATACAAAAACCAGTTATACCAGTGTATTTGCTACCTACGTACCCATACCTTGCGCGACCTTTTTGCACATATCTTTTGAACCAGGTAGAATATTTCAATGAAATAAAAACCAAAATGTGTATTCGTTGTTACTCTACAAGTATATTATTATAAATTATATTATTTTGTTTTGCATTTATCAGGACAACAACAAAAACAAAAATCCACTGTTGCATGTCCTGACTTTATTTGCCCATATCGCTGGAACCAGTAGGAATATTCGAATGAAATAAAAGACAAAATACTTGTTATATATTAAAATATACATTTCAAAAAAAAAATCATAGAAATCGGTTGAATAAGCATTAAAAACCCGCAAAATAAGGTCCCGGGTACAAACGTATCCCGGGTGTGTGTTTACGTGGTATTTTCTGGGTGTGTGTTCTAGGGTTAAAGGATGCGTGACAATGTTCACAGAAAATTGAAGCCATTCAAAGATTTCCACCCCCAACAACATTAATAGACCTTCGTTCCTTTTTAGGAATGAACGGCTACTACAGATGTTTCGTTCGCGACTATGCGCAAATTGCCAAACCGGTTAACAAGTATCCTCAGAGGGGAATTTGGCAAGGTGTGTGCCACACAATCAAAAAAAATTAAGATCTCATTTGATCAAAACCAAACTAATGCATTTAACGGGCTTAAAAGTATACTTACGTCTGAAGATGTAATGCTAGCCTATCCTGACTTTAGGAAAGCTTTTGACGTAACCATAAATGCTTCTTCACATGCTCTTGGGGCTGTGCTCTCTCAAGAGGGGAGACCGATCACAATAATTTCGAGGACGCTCGATAAGAAGGAAGAGCATTTTGGCTCAAATGAGCGAGAACTTTTGGCCATTATATGGGCATTAAAAAGCCTTACGCATTATTTATATGGAGCTAAAGAAATACACATTTACACGGATCATCAACGTCTAACTTTCGCAGAATCGGATCGCAGCCCGAACCCGAAAATAAAGAGATGGATAGCTTTTATAGAGGGTTACAACGCAAAACTGCACCAGGAAAAAAACCAGGAAAAGATAATTTGGTGGCAGATGCTCTGTTACGACAATTTATAAACTGCCTAGATCTTGAACTTGAACCAGATTCCGCCACTATTCACAGCGAGGAGTCCAAGAATGGAGAAAAGGGCTAAGAAATAGCGTCAAATTGCAGAATTTGCGTAAAAGCTAATTACGTTAGGCACTTTACTGGGCGCCATACCATAAGAGAAATACCAATACCGAGTTTTCCCGGCGAAATACTTCATATTGACATTTTTTCCACCAATACTACCTACTTTCTTACATTCGTCGACAAGCTATCAAAGTTTGCGATTGAGCAGTACATTCCGTCACGAACTATAGTTGACATAAAACCACGTATCTTACACTTAGTCAACCTTTTCGCAGGTACCAAAACTATTTTTTGCGATAACTAAAAGTCGCTTAATTCAAATTCTATTAGATCTTGTCTTAGAGACTTTTTCAATATCGAAATAGTAAATGCTTCTCCGCTCCATAGTGTTTCAAATGGACAGGTTGAGAGGTTTCATAGTACTATAGGAGAAATAGCTAGATGTTTGAAATTCGAAAAAGGAATTGAAGACACAACAGATTTAATTTCGCTAGCCACAGTCGAATATAACAAAAGTATCCACTCGGTGACAGGAGAGAAACCTCTGGATGTCTTCCATTCACGGGTAGGAGAAATGCGAGAAACCAAAAATAGGGTCGAAAAAGCGCAAGAGGCAGCTTTGAGAATCCATAACAAAAATAGATCTGCAAGGACCTTTTCAGTAGAAGAGAAGGTGCATATCAAATCAAATAAACGTTTGGGAAACAAACTCACGCCCTTGTATGTGGAGGGCGTTGTTCAAGAGTATTTGAGGTCCTCGATTAGAGTTACAGGAGAATTGTCCATAAGGATAATATTCGATAATATAAATTAATCTATCTAAATAATGCATTTTAGTTTTCTTTTTTTTTCCTCTTGTTCCGTAGACTTCTTATGCTTACAATTTTTATGGCAACAGCAAATGACACAATTGTAAACTACTCTCATGCAGCATACTTACCGATTGCAGATGGTGACGTAGTCTTATGGGACTCTTACGGATATATCAGACATACGACAAATCTCACTGCTTACGCGGAATTGGTGTTTGACACCCGCTCTGCGTTGAAACTATATTCACGCAGTCATATGACAAAATTAATGACGGCGGACTTAGAACGAATCGATAAACTTCTTCGAACGGTAATTGGACCAACAAGATTCCCACGTAGTTTAACCATTTTAGGAACTGCTATTAAGGCTATAGCGGGAACGCCGGACTTTAACGATTTCCAAAAAGTCATATTAGATCTTGACAAACTTGGGGATAACAACAATCGACAATTAAGTATAACCTCACAATTACAAAAAAAAAAATTATACTACCAGTAGCACACAAAAACAAAATGCTATCCTTACGAGAAAACGCAGTAGCGGTATGTGGAAAAGACGTATCCTCTTTAGATGCCTGCGCAGGATCTGTTATGAAATTTTGTAGAAAATCGACCGTTATGACATGTGCTCAACAATTAGTGGCCAGCACAATAGCAAAATGCAATACAACATTCCGGCAGCTAGATCCTATTCAGGAAATAGATGATGGGCGGATTGTTATAAACGACCATAGCGCAATAGTCACCTCTGATAGCGAAACTATTTTGCTAACGAGAGGCACCCTTCTTAGTGACAATCTTGGATAAGGCGAGTGTTAACGGGACACTGTTCTTGAATCGATATACCCTTTAAATAAGGGCGGCGGAAGTTCCTTGGGCCACTCAGATAAACATAACGGGCAACGACGATATTATGAGCATACGATACTTGCGACACCGTGAAATGGAAAATCGACGATTGATCAACAATCTTGCTATCGGCTATAAAACTGGGTTAACAGCCACTTCAATGATCCTAATAGTATTTGTTACTATCGTCGGCATAATTCTACTTGCAACTGTCATTAAGAAGCATAGGGAAAACGAAAAACTTGCGCGTGGCCTGAGTCAGCAATTAATCGTAGTCTTGCGTTAATTCTTAGCTAACGCAAGCAGTAGGGCAGCGCAACGAGCTTCAGTAGTGCAGCGGGCGTCGGTAACGCAGCGAGCTTCGGTAGTATAAGTAGTGGTTATTTTTATTATAGATTCAGAATTAAGTTGGACATGTAAAATAGTACTATTAAAAATACATATTTTGCATAAGCAAATGGTGACCATTTCGAATGAAAATTTAAAATTTTTCTTTTCAATAGTTAAACGATTAAATAAATCTAACAGAGCTAAGTACATTCTATCCAACAATGTTATCTCGAAGAAGTCGGTTAGAGACTTGGCGAAATTACCTCAAATCAATATGGGAATTCATTTTTCCATATACATATATCACGGTTGGCAGAACCCCCCCGACTGAACCCTCCTCGCGGTACCGACTAGTAGAGGGTAGCGCAGTTCTTACTCTGTACGCAGACGAGAGGTAGCTAGCTAAGGTAAGACTTAACGGGCAAGTTACTCCTCAATAGTACAGAATTTGTAAATGGATTTTTACTATGGTTGGAGGTAAGGGCCGGATCAAGGTGTCATGCGACCCGTTTCGAGGATCGGCCTAGCTGGGAGCCCTTTTCACATATAACCCAGTCGTTAACGTGAGCTTACGGATACCTGGCGCCCTCCGAAATAACTAACCTTGCCTGTGTAATTTGGAGCTATGCACAGAACACCTCTTCACCGACACCCGTGAGTCCAAAAATGAATATGATAACAAACAAACAAACAAAAAGCAAAAGAAACAAATAAGCCAGAAGGGGCAGCAGATTCGAAAAACAAGCAGCGTTTGAAATGAGTTCTCAATCTGCCACCACTAAGACAGAAGTCAAACTTGGTCGGAGTGGACCGGCGACAAGCGCTGGCACTAAGACTGAGGCTAAGCCCAGCTCCAGAACTTTGGCGCCTCCTGTGACAAGACCAATCTAATCCAATTAGTCGACAAGTTGTGGCAATGGGGCGAATTGGGGAAGATACTGCCATAGGAAGCACCGTAGCCACTTCTCTCGCCGGAAGATTGCCGACTGTAAGGATCACTGACCCAACCAAAGCAGAGTACTCGTAAAGGCGTAATGTCATCAATATACTCAAAATGCTACTCGAACCACCAACAACAGCGGAAGAGCTGACGAAGGAAGTCTAAGAGTCGATAGAGTGGGGGAAGGAGGCACTACCTAACTTCACTCTCGAAAGGCGAACTACATCGTCAGGTGCCCACAAAAGGCAAAGGTCAACTGAAGAGGTTAAGCCGTTAGCGAAAAGACCGAAAAATCGGGGCCTCAATCGCATCATTATCGGTGTCCTGGATGAGAGTGATCCTGAAGAAAGAATTCCCGTAGCCGAATGGGTTGGTGAGTAACTACCATTCGGAGTTTAGAGACAACGTTTGTTGGAATCTCGGTGAAACACCAAAATTGAGAAACAGTTTTTTTCTAATAGCGGGCGCCCCTCGGCAGGCAATGGCAAACCTCCGAGTGTATTTCTGCCATGAAAAAGCTCCTCATAAAAATATCTGCCGTTCGGAGTCAGCTTGAAACTGTAGGTCCCTCCATTTGTGGAACAACACCAAGACGCGCACCACAAGTAGGAGGAAGGTGTACGCGCCAATTATAAAGGGTGATTTTCGAATCGAATCCACCCTTACTTATAAAAACTGTTGGTGGTTAACAAATGACACGCAACACTAATTCATACCACCTTTCTAGTCTGACTACCTTCTTTTACTACTTTTAAGCCTTTTATTATAAACAATAATCTATGCATCGTTTTTGTTCCCTTTTTCCCTGCATCAAAGATACAAAATATTTAATAACTTGTAAGTTAAAACAAAATTAATTTCAATACTAAGGAAAAGTTACTAGACATCAGATAATATACGTACTTGAGAGCTCGTCTAGAGACATTGTACGACACATCATTAATATACTAATACTATTGTTTATTGTAGTACTTAATAATATTAATTGATAATAAATAAAGAAATATAAAAAAAGGGTGATTTTAGCTATTATCTTTGTAAACAGTTGGTTTAAACAGCTGACGCACGTTTCGTGTTTTGTTTCACTGTCAAACATCTTCAGTTTGGTCTCTAATTTAGCCATGAATCGGCTTACAAACGAACAACGCTTGCAAATCATTGAATTTTATTATAAAAATGTGTGTTGTGTTAAGAAAGTTTAAAGTCGAAAAATTGTGTTCAGCGACGAAGCTCATTTTTGGATCAATGGGTAAGTAAATAAGCAGAATTGTCGATTTTGGAGTGAAGATCAGCCAGAAGAATTGCACGAGCTACCAATGTATCCAGAAAAGGTCACAGTTTGGTGCGGTTTATGGGCTGGAGGTATCATTGGACCGTACTTCTTCAAAGATGCTGCAAATCGTAACGTAGTTCTGAACGGTGAGCGCTCCCCCAAAATGCAAGAGCTTGACTTGCATGGGATCTGGTTTCAGCAAGACGGTGCCACATGCCACACAGCACGCATAACAATGGACTTGTTGAGAGGCGAGTTGGGTGAACATTTTATTTCACGTTCGGGACCAGTCAATTGGCCACCCAGATCGTGCGATTTAACGCCTGTTTTTTTGAAAAACGCTCCTATAGCTCTTAAAAAATCACCCTTTATATATATATTATATATAGATACGCGTCAAATATATTGTAGATATAATGGAAATGGGAGCAGGTCGCTCCAACTAATGGGACGCTGGAAGTGCTGCTAAGCAATCCGAATTCTCCGCCATCATGCATTGGCGCTGGCTGGTAGCAAGGCCAAATCGCGGTAATGAGCCTACCTTCATTGTAAAAAATCATCAAGAAGTTATTGACGTTACGTTAGTGTCATAGCCTGTGAAGACGAAAAGTCTGTAGAGCTATACAAGGCAGCAATAGCTATGATCTAAGAAGTCTACCTTGGAGAGAAGCGCGTGGTTGTCGACACAAAGGAAATCCCATCTCGGCCGAGAGCACGAGTACGGGTTCATTCTGACCCAAACCAGATAATACAGATCATAAGTGCATGCAATCTAAGCCTACCAACGGAAGGCTAGAAATTTATCTAGGTCTTTGAAAATACAACAACAGTTTACGGTGTGGTTACGAAACGTGCCACAACGCAGGTAGTGCTGACACTGACTAATCACTCGCTGGAACCTTTGGCGAAAAGCGAAGGTGTTATAAACTACGGTTTTGACAAGGTGAGAGTGAGGGCCTACAAGACAGACGCTGATGCTATCGACCAACTAGCCTCAGAGATTGAAGATAATGACGCTGAGGAAGATCCTATGGAGTCCACGAACGACGTCGAGAAAATCAACTAAGAAGGGTACTGGCTGACAGCTAGACTAGAAGAAATGAGTACAAGTACAACAACTGAGATTAAAGCTGGTTCGAGCCAACATACCCAGAAAGAGAGCTTTTTAGCGACTTGTAAAAAGATGTGAATGTCACCTTAACCAAAGCGTCTGCTTAAAAAAATCTACACCATAGTAAATTAGCATCAGAAGCCCTTATCGAAAGCATGTCAGTCGACAGCTCTGATTTTGTCCCCATTCAGGAGCCATGGATCAATATCTGTGGGTTGAGGACTCCTAACTACAACCTATACACGACGGATTGTGAAAGTAAAATAATTTTTGTATTTTAGCATACGAAGATCTAGTACCGTCGAAGCTGCTAAAAGAGCTGATACTGGATAGCGAAGTCTGTGGCAACAAGATTATAATGGCAGGCGATGCATACGCCCACCACACTAGCTGGGGTAGTTCGGATATAAACGAGCTTTTTAATTTTATCATAGAAACTAGATTATTGTTCTGCAATCGCGGTAATGACCCTACCTTCCTTGTAAGAAATCGTCAAGAAGTTATTGACGTTAAGTTAGTGTCTGATGCAACTATAGAGTAGTGAATTGGGGGGTACTCAATACATATTCATTCTCTGATCACAGATATATCGAGTGCACGCCCCAGGAAGAGGTCACTTATTCTAAAGCACTTAAACTCAGGAATCATAAGAAAACTAACTGTCTAGCGTATGCTCAGAAACTAGCAAAGCGTTTGCTAATGGTCCCCCTTTGAACCCTACCAGCATAGAGACATTAAATAACATAGTCAATAGACTCACTAATTGCTGAAACCAAGTTTTGCTCAAGGGTGGTTGGAAAAGGCTACAAAAGAATTGTGGGAAGCAATTTGGCAGAGCCAAATCTTTCCAAATCGAAAGCGAATGGGACTTTTACAATGACAAACAAAAGTAGGTATATATGAAAGAAATAAGAAAAGCGAGAAGGTCTTCACAGAGAAGGGAGATCGAGACTATGGTAGACACATCTCGACTGAGAAAAACCCTAACCAAGTCTGCTCAACTCATAGGTTAGCTCCAGAAGTCAGACTCCAACTGGAACAAAATCCAGCAATGATCATTAGATCTATTATTGAATACTCACTTCCCAAGTAATTTAGAGGAGGTTATAACCCCCAGTAGACCAACTTCAGGTGCGGTACTAATTCAGGGAAGCAAAGATAACTTTGACTTTTCTACAGCCATATAAAACATCGGGACCAGATGGGATAATCCCTGCCCAACTGCAACAGACAATGGGCCACATTATGAAATGGCTGATAACTATATTGAGAGCTACTTTACGATTGAATTACGTACCTAAGGTGGAGGGAAGTCAAGGTCGTTTTTATACCAAAGGCTGGTAGGCTCGCATACGAGACCTAAAGACTGCAGAGCCATTAGTCTATCCTCATTTCTATTAAAGACGTTCGAGCGATTAATAGGCACCTTCATAAGAGAAAGCTTGACACCGTTGCTATTCGCGAGATCACAACATGCATACTCTAATGTAAATCAACAGAGACAGCACTAAATTTACTAGTTACAGAAGTAAAGAAATCAATAGAGAATAAAGATTATTCTCTGGCAGCCTCCTTAGACATAGATGGCGCTTTTAACAACATCTTACCGGGGCCATAACAAGCGCAATGTTTGATATGGTTGTCGACGACGGACTTGTGAAATTTATAGAACAGTTGCTACTAGGCAAGTCGTAATTTCGACGTTGGGTCTCTCGACGATACGCAGATCTGTCAGGAGGGGTACCTCTCAGGGCGGTATACTTTCACCTCTGCTGTGGATACTGGAAATGGATCGATTGTTAAAGGATCTAGAGGAGAGGAGAATACACGTAGTGGCCTACGCAGATGTTGCAATATTAATACGAGGAAAACTCCCAGATACCGTCTGCAATATAAAACAAACCGCTTTGAACGATGTAAGACGGTGGGCTGAATCGAGTGGTCTTGGGGTAAATCTTAACAAACCAGAGCTAATCTTGTTCACCAGAAAACACAGGTTACCTGTTCTTACTAACTACTGACTATATTTAACAAAAAAAAAGAAGTTAAGTTACAATTATTCGTGCTCATTACATATTACACAAATATCATTATCAAGAAAGTATATTACAATAAACGGTTTAATTCAGCAGAAAAGCATAGCTTAGATAAAGCCAAATCAAATTGAATAGGCATAATTTGTTCTGCACCTTTTCAAATGGAACGGATATTTAATTCGTAAAGACCTGGTAGGGACCGAAAAGTTAGCCTAGTCTAGAACATAGCCACAGTCCCCCTGATAATATTAAACAGAAAAAGCGACAAAATAAATCTTCTACTGCTTCTTTCTAGCTGTTTGAGATTAATTAGAAGTAGGGGAGATTTATATGGCGGGAGAGTATCAGAGAAATTTAGAGAGTAAAGAGCATACTTAAGAAAAACTTTTTGAACTCATTTAATTCTGTCGATAGAGAATTGGTAGTAAGGCCTCCAAATGAACGCGGCATATTCTAATATGGAACAAAGAAATGCCGTAAATAGTAACTGATGAGTATAAGGGTCTGCAAAGTTCGAGCTATTTCTTCTTATAAAACCAAGTATAGAGAATTAAGCCTATATGCATCAAAAACAACCGCTATTTTTACACAATACATCGGTTTGTGTGCGCATGTGTTTGGTTGTATCTACACAATGTTGCCATTGGTATTTTTACTTACACACTTTTTCACACATCCGCGTTATCAGTTACAATTTTTCATTGTTTAATAAACCAAAGCCAAAAACAAACAAATACAAATAGTTCATTTATCTATAATTAACATTATTCAACATTGTTTTTAAGTTATTTTAACAAAAAATTAAATTTTTCGAAGTTTATTTTGTAAATGATTTCGAAATGTACTGTTTGGCAACACTGTATGAGAGAGCTAATCCCTTTTGTCGTTTAGCTTCATTTAACTGGATTGTTTTACCACTAACATTCACATTTTGATGAGAAAAAACAGATTTTTCAGGCAATTTCTCCATTTGGCAGGCATTTGAATTATTGTTGCCCATAGAAAAAATGTCTAAATTAGATTCTTTAGTGGGAGCAGTAGCAACATCCAGAATGACGACAGGAGGCGGTGATCGAATGGAACCACGGCGCTCTCCAGCACAAACTTTGCAATAGAACGGCTGGTCGCAGCGGGACAAAAATTCAGAGTCAGCTGGTAAAATATTTACGCAGGCATATAGGTACATACATAAGTCAAGCAAATGAACAGTTGAAACACGGCACTAAATGTAAAAACTTGTGATAAAAACAAAAACAGAACCGCACGGATCAACGTTCTCTTTCTATATGTTATAACAACATGCCTAATTTCTTGTTGCTTTTTGATAAAGTCGACCGTAATATTATTTTATTTCAGCTCAATAAATTTGGTGTGACCGATGACGACCAACGGTGGTGGTTTACGTTCATATTAATCACTTCAAGCTACCGATGGATTTCACCAGTGTATCGAAGGAGTGAAAGCTCAAATGCCTAAGCAATTGCCCGACGAGAGCAGGGCAGCTGAGAAGAAGGTGCTGACATGATTCCACTTCGTCTTCAAGACAGCCTCTGCAGAAAGGACTTGAAACAATCCCAAGCCTCACCGAATGGACACCTAACGCTAATAATACCTACCAAATTCGTGAACTGCGGTTTTGTTGTAGCCTTAGAAGTTCAAGGATCTATCCGTGGCCAGAAGGATCTTCGTACTAGCCCAGTGTTCGCTGAGTGGACGCGAGGCCCATCTTTCCGGGAGTAGACCACAAGTTCTCAAGGTAATCTCATTTTGCTATTAAGCCATCTCTAGGGTTCCTTGTCTAGCCAGCTCATCAGCCCAGCAGTTTCCCTCTATGCCACTGTGACCAGGAACCCAAATGGGCCTAATATCGAAGTATTCGGATGCAATCGAGAGAGAAATCAGGCATTCCCCGACTAATTTCGAACACACAAACAATGAGCCCAAAGCCCTAAATGCCGCTTGGCTATTGGAGTAGGTTTTTACCTCCTTTACTGTAATCGCAGAAGTAAGCAACCAATCCACTGCTTCCTTAATTGGAGCTACTTCCGCTTTGAAGACACTGGAGTGGTCCGAAATCCTAAATTTGAGCTTGATGGGGAGCTTCTCGCAGAATACGCTCCCACCAACTCTTGCGTCCAACTTCGAGCCATCCGTCCAACTGCCTTGCCCTGCTTCCCCGCCCACTGCTCCCTTGAGGAAATATGAATGGAAAAAGTTCCGCTCGGACCTAGCGAAGGTGTACAATGATCCAGCACCATGGGGATGAACTCTAAAGTTTTAAGAATATTAGAGTGTCCGTAGCTTAAGTCAAAGTTATGGCCCGAACAGCTGAATCTGATTGCGGTACGTGCTTTTGACCCTCTATAGCTTCTTAGCTGATGCCATCCTTTCCAGCAAGTTCAACCAGATAAGAACTTCGCACAACAACGAATTTTAGCAAAAACGACGAGAGGCTGATTGGTCTGAAATCCTTAGGGGATACACATGAGATTTTACCTACCTTGGCTATGAAAGTAATCCTCACCGCCCTCCAATATCTGGATATGTACATATCTCCTATCTATTCAGCTCGCGTAGATAGGGAGAAGCCACAGAGAAGATACATCCGCAGATTTCTGCAGTTGAGCACGTATAATGCCATCGGGCCCAGGTAACTTGAATGGCTTGTAAGGGTCAATCGCTTAAGCCAGGTGGCACTTATTCAGCAAGCAGCTCTGGGTGTGGATAATATTTGCAAACTGCCCCAGATAATATTGCTCGAGTTCCGATTTGCCGGAACATGGACGTCGAGAAGCAACCTGAATGACTCCTCGCTGATCATCGTCCAACACCCCGTATCGTCCCTCAGGTAGTCCATGAGTTGAGGCTAATCCTATATTGGTTATTCCTCAGTGTACTCACACTTTTCATCAACTACCTGCTTTCGTATGTCTTATCGTTGAATTATTTAATGTTTGCAGGCGATGTTAAATTATTTTTTGTAATCTCTTATTCTCGGTCAGTGCGAACTGTTGAACTCCGTGTACGGAGCAAGAGCACGAGAAGATGAGAAATGTGAATGATGTTGTCCACACATCTAAAGCACAGATCATCGAGCTATCCTGCCGTTTCTGTCTAAGGTGGTGAAACATTTAATGGATAGTCAGCTGAACTATTTTTCTAAAAAAAATTCGTTAGTGAATGAATGCCTATCTGGCTCAGATCCAACAGAAGTTGTATCACTGTACTTCTAAAAGTTACTGACGATATTAAGCTTAAGATGAATAAATATTGTGTGACTTTTCTAACCCTTCTAAGCCATTTGATACTGCTAACCATGATTTATTCCGTTTAAAGCTGAAAAAGTTGTTTAATTTTTCTTTATTTATATATATATAATTGGCGCGTAAACCCTTTTTGAGTGTTTGGCCGAGCTCTTCGTCCTATTTGTGGGGTGCGTCTTGATGTTGTTCCACAAAATGGAGGGGCCTAAAGTTTCAAGCCGACTCCGAACGGCAGATATTTTTATGAGGAGCTTTTTCATGGCAGAAATACACTCGGAGGTTTGCCATTGCCTGCCGAGGGGCGGCCACTATTAGAAAAATGTTTTTCTTAATTTTGGTGTTTCACCGAGATTCGAACCAACGTTCTCTCTGTGAATTCCGAATGGTAGTCACGCACCAACCCATTCGGCTACGGATTGGTAGCCGTTAAATCTAAATTAGCGTTACATCTAGTCAAGTCGTATTTTTGTGAGCTTTACCGCGGTATATTCAGAAACGCATTATAATGCGCAGTAATTGCAGTGTTGGCAGCACTGCCAATGTGACAATTCATGCAATTGATAGATTTGCTGACGTTTTGCAAATAAATTTGCTGCATTTACGAACGCGATCTGCAGTAAAATGGCATTATTACTAAGTTTAGTAGACGACGAAGCATATGAGTCAAAAACTGATAATTTTTTTATTAAATTTAAGAAAAATACGCGCAAAACTTTAAAGAAGGACATATTTTGTAAAAAGTTTTTAATTAAAACGAAAAATACCGAAAAAAAATATTTTTTTTAGAACAATAAAATAATTTCCCGAGGATATATATTTTTCTCATTTTCGAATGAATTGGTTCACTTTTGTACACGCGTATTTATAGAGCAAGCGCTTTTTTCATAAAACGCTAGAAAAAATTACTATTATACTAACTTTTCATCAGCCTCATCATGTTGGTCTCCTTGTCGCGGGGATGAGGCTTAAGTGGTGCTCTGACCCCCATATCATGGGGACTAACCCAACACGAACTAAGAGGGAAGCTCCATATGGGGATTGGCTAGTCATCCATCTGCTTTACGGCGTATTTGGTGACCATCCAATCACCATGCGAAGATTACCGTACCGATGAAGATCCCTTTGTTTTTTCCCAACCGTCGTCATCCTATTATTTCCTCTCCTTGCCCACCACCTAATCCAGGGTGTTATGCGACACCGTGCCCATTGCATGGCTTGCAGCCAGGGGGTTTACCAAACCGGCTGTATTTCAACGGTGCCTTTCTAATACCGGGCCGCCTTAGGAAGTAACTGTGGCCTTGCCACGGCATGGGGCGCTGCCGTGGTGGACCGTTTGAATTCCCCTTTATTTAAATAGAAAGATGAATGCTAATAACAACTCAAGCGACAAAACTTCCACTGTAACGGGAGCAGGTTGCAGTGGTCATAATGGTTTTGCCAAACACACACATAATGCTCTTCCTCGCGGAAGTGCCGTTGTCCATGAAGACTCGTACCACGAAAGCGTCGAGAGCACCAACCCAGCTGAGGAAGAGGCTCTTCTGCGTTCTGCGGCTGGGTCCAATGGTGCTGCTTCGGATAGCAAGAACAGGCCAAGGATCAAGCCCGACAAAGAGAAGCTGAAAGATCAAGCCCGATACAAGGCCGCGGTCAAAGTTTGTGACCGATTTGGCAGCAAGTCCAACCTGACGAAGCAAGAGGAGGAACGGTTGGCTTGGGCCAGAGAGGAGTTAAAAAATGGCCGGGCCTACTACGCAACAAAACCAATGTTCGCAGCCTCCAATCTAAAGTATGCGAACCAAATAGAAAAAGAACTAGCCATCAAGAGGCAGCGTTCTGCGGATAAACCGAGGCCTCACTGCCATCGGAAAAGCAGAAGAACAGGCACGAGATGTCTAAACCGAAAAACGGAGACAACGAAAGACCTATGACGTCGAAAGCAGCGGCAGCGGCCAGTGAAATTGCCAAGAAACATCTTACAGTGGCACTCACTGACCGTAGTGACAAGCTGGGGCGAATGTGCCAGGAACGGTGGAAGGTAGTGGAAATGAAGCTACTGGAAACCCTATTTGCGAAAATGGACGCAGAGCCGAACGCACCCATGCCAGCATTTGACGGAGCAAGGTGATTCAGCGGCGTGAAAATTATAAAATGTAAGGATGATCCCACGCTCACATAGGTAAAGGAAGCAGTAAAAACGCTTTAAGGCCTGTGGGAGGGGGCATCACTTAAAATCATCATCACTAGCTGCATTCCCTCAATACTGAAGGCAAAGGTTTTCATTCCGCGAGTGCTAGAACCGGAAAATGCACTGCGGCTGCTACAAAGGCAAAACACGGACATGCCGACAGCCTCCCTCAATGTACAGGAAGTGGACAAGGGTGAGCTGGAGGAAGTATCCAACCCCGAAAATGTACTGAGGCCAGATGCTGAACGTCCTTCAGATATACCTGCACAAGAGTAAGAACGCTGCAGCCGAGCTCCTGCTCAACATAGAGGGAGTCGGATACGATGTGGCTCTAGTCCAGGAACCATAGATAGCATCGGGCAACATAGACTCCGGTCTAAAGTCACATAACTACAACACCTACATCCCGATTGCAAAGAATAAGGCAAGAACAGCGATAATGGTTAAAAAATGTATATGTTCTTATATTGATCATAACCTCTCTTCAGACGATCTGACAGTGGGCGCGCTGGAAGGCTGCAAGGACGTTACTCTTTGGGTCTTGCTATATGCCACATGATGAAGAAGCACCACAGATAGAACTTCGAAAGCTGGTAGAAACAGGTGCCAGAAAGAAGCACGCTCTGGTGGTAGGAACTGACGCTAACGCACATCACACTGTCTGGGGTAGTGCAGACATAAACGACCGAGGGGAGTTACTATTTAACTATATTCTTCACAGTAGCTTAGAAATAGCTAATAGAGGTGAAGAACCAACATATGTGGGACCACCCTCGAAAAATGTACTTGATTTACCACTCTACACAAGCAAGGATGTTATGTTACAGGAATGGGAAGTCTTGAATAGGCCCTCATTCTCTGATAACAAATACAAAAGCTTTCAGGTTATATTCCGCTCAAAAAACAAACTTATACCCTTAAGAAATTCCAAGAATACAACCTGTGACATGTATAGGGATATACTATCCAAATTGACACTATAGGTCTCGACCCTAGAAGAGATATTGTACACGACATCCCGACGAATGTAATTTCGACCAACAAGATAGAATGGGCTATACAAAGTTTCGACCAATATAAATCGGCAGGACTGGATGGAATCTTCCCAGCCATGCTGCAAAAGGTAAGCCATCCTGTTGTACAATGGTTAAAAACGATATGCAAGGGATGCTTGAGGTTTAGCTATGTCCCTGTATTGTGGAGAGAAGCGAGAGTTGTGTTTATTTCAAGAGCTGGAAAAAGCAATCCTCTCTACTCGAAGGAATACAGGTCCATTAGTCTGGCCTCATTTCTCCTGAAAACGTTAGAGAAGATTTTAGACACATACATTAGAGACACAATTGCGCCGGACGTATTATCCAAGGCGCCGTATACTTACACTAAATTCACAACTACTGAAACTGCACTTCACTCACTTGTACTAAACATAGAAAAGGCATTAGAATATAAGGAGTATGCTCTAGTAGTATTTCTAGATATATCAGGGGCCTTTAACAACGTGACGAAAGAGGATATTTTAAATAGCATGGAGTAACTAAGTGTGCAACCCGTTGTTTATCTATAGATAAGGCAGCTATTAGCTAGCAGAAAGATAAGAGCGGAATAGAACGATACGAGCGTCACCAAATATGCATGCAGAGGCACTCCTCAACATGGGGTACTATCGCAGCTATTATGGTTGCTTGTAGCAAATGAACTGCTCAAAAAATTTGACGAAGGGGCACCAAAACTAGTGGCATATGCAGATGACATAGCTATAGTAGTTACAGGAAAGTACGTGGACACCATCAGTAATGTGATGAATAACACACTTAAAACGGTACACCAATGGAGATCTTACCGGCGGCCGCTGTAGTCGAATGAGTTGGTGCGTGACTACCATTCGCAATTCACAGAGAGAACGTCGGTTCGAATCTCGGTGAAACACCAAAATTAAGAAAAACATTTCTTTAATAGCGGTCGCCCCTCGGCAAGCAATGGCAAACCTCCGAGTGTATTTCTGCCATGAAAAAGCTCCTCATAAAAATATCTGCCGTTCGGAGTCGGCTTAAAACTGTAGGTCCCTCCATTTGTGGAACAACATCAAGACGCACACCACGAATTGGAGGAGGAGCTCGGCCAAACCCTCAAAAAGGGTTAGGGATAAACGACGGAAACCGGACATGGTGCCAGAAAATACAAGGTCCCGACGGAGAACCTCCCGAAGCTAGGCAACAACGAACTACTTCTCAAAGATCATGTAAGGTACCTCGGAGTAATACTTTGGCGGAAAACCGCGAGAAGGTTAGTGGCTGCGGGGGTATTCACCTGCAGAACCTTCGGACACGGCTCAATAGGAAAGTGGATCTCAGGTTGCACAGACTACATGACTCCGTCCTTTAATTGGGAGAGAAGATTTCGCACCACAATTGAAAAGGAGGGATGGCATAAAGGCATAAAGCCTGACCATAGAACTTTTCACATCTATGCAGACGGCTCTAAAACTTCAGACGGAGTGGGAGCGGGTATTTACTGCTCAAAACTAGGGATAACCAGCCTATTAAGCTGCCAGACCACCGCAGTATTTTCCAAGCGGAAGCTTTTGCTGTGACGAAGGCCGCAGAGCTAGCCTACACTAGAACAAGAAAGAACTCAACAATTAATATATACGTGAACACTCAAGCAGCAATAAGCTCATATTATATTAAGTCCAAAAATGTTCGGCGGAGCAGGGAGGCTATAGAAAGACTAGCCGCAAAGAGAGCTCTGCATATCTACTGGGTACCTGGTCAAAAAGGCATTATGGGGAACGAAATAGTAGTAGGATGTTGAGGAATCCTTAGAACGCCTTCTGTGCATTTGTCTGTTATTATTAAAAACGCGTTTAAAATGCCTGCGAGCCCCATTGTTTGAGGGTCTGGAGGACGTCTCAAAAGCAGATCTCCCAGCTCTGCTTAGATTCGCCAAAAGCGCTGACATTCTACATGAAGTCTACCCCAGGAATTCATAGAGGTCGGTCTCCATCTGGTATCGCTAGGGACCAAAAGGTCTATGCGTGACTTATTGCCAACCAGGCTAACCTAAACTCATCTACTTTTAATCAGACATCGTTAAATGGCAGTCTTAAAATTTTTCCTGCAAATATTGCGCGACGTTTTATGCTGAAATGACTTTTAAGAACGCGTTGCATTTGCAGTTTTGCCATATATGCGTTTTCGAACGCTATGCTCATACTGCAAACATATGTTGCGCATTATAATGCGTTTCTGAATATACCCAAAGTATATGGAATGCTTCGGTACCTTTGGTATATTCAATATTTAACCTCAGAATACGATTACTCTTAGCCAACGCATACCATATTTGGTCCCGACTTTATTATGGCTGTGAGTTATGCGTTAGCTGTGATAGTACCTTTAATAAAAAACTGAATTTATTAATAACAATATTGCATAATATACGTACAGTGTAGAACGTCATGCGCACATTTCAATAAGTGCGCCTAAAATTTATTTATTTCAAGCCTCTTCAAAAGTTATTAAATCAGAGGTACCATACCTGTACTATGTTCCACAAAATATTGATATCAAACGAGCCTCAGCATCTCAGGGATAGACTTATCACACCAAGTCAATCAGATAATTTCAGCTCTGATACGCTAAATTCAATTTCATTAACTTAATATCTGAACGTGGATGGTTCCGTGTGTGTAGAAGTCCATGCAAGGAGGGAAAGTCCTTGATTGCCATTCTACAATTTCCGGGCTTCGCCCACGTATTCTCTGGGTAGCTCCCAAATATCCCCTTAATGGGGAAGGTGCCTCTGCCTGGCTGGTTGATGTCCTCGTGAGAGTAAAGGCTGACATCTCTGCCATTCAAGAGATGCGACGGATAGAAGAGATTTGACTGTCTCTTGATCGAAAAACGTGAAACCAGATCGCTCATCTTGCGATAGATGGAATACACGCTTCTAGCGTTTCAGATGCACGTGCGATCACTCTCTTGAACAACATTTGCCGTTTTTTACCTACCGGCACCGAAGAAGAAATCGGATTTCGGCGAACCCGAAAAAACTATTAGTGCGACGGAATGAAAGGATACTGCCTGCTAAAGGGATACGCTCCGATCGCCTGCAACGTGAGCCACGTGGGATCGCTACCGGGCGCTGAAAAAGGAACGGAGACGTATTATCGGAATGAAGAAATGAGAGACTGAAATACGTAAGTGCGAGGAGTTTTAGACGCTGGCCAATAGGAACAACGCCCGGAAATTCGACCAGGAAGTTCGGCGGCTTACAGAATGTTTCAAGACCGCGGCGATTTCCGGTAAGAACTAGGATGGCGATCTGGTGACTGACATCAAGAACGTGCTTAAATTATGGGGCGAGCACTTTTCAAACTTGCTAAACAGTGACAACTGCGCATGCCACAGAGAATGTAAAGATCCCAATACTCCTATCGTTGAACAGGACCCCGACCATGACGAGGTGAGGATAGCAACAACGCGGCTAAGGCACAACAAAGCCGCGGGCGCCGATGGACTGCCGGCTGAGCTATTCAAACATGGCGGCAAGGAGCCGGTAAGGTGCATGCATCACCTCCTATACAAAATATGGTCAGATGAAAGCATGCCTGCTGATTGGGATTTAAGTATGCCATGCCCAATTCACAAGAACAGTGATACTGCAATCTGTGCCTACTATCGCATGATTAGTCTTCTAAATACCGAGTATAAAAGAAAATTGACCATAGACCAGATATTCGCAATACGCCAATTCTTATAAAAGACCCATGACAGGAGAATGAACACACAACATATTTTCGTCGACTTCAAAACCGCATTCGACGGTACGAAAAAAAGTGACCTATATGCCGCAATCTCTGGATTCGGTTTCCCCGCAAAACTAAGACGGCTATGCAAAATGACGTTGCTCAATACTTGCAGCACCGTCAGAATAGACAGGGTGACTTTCTGTCGTGTGACTTCTTTAACCTAATGCTGGAAAAGATAATGCGAGCCGCCGAACTTAGTCACTTAGGCACAATCTTTATTGACATCATCGGCCTTAACAACCGCGCTGTTAGTTCTGCCTTTTCCAAACTGGAATGGGTCTGGTGGTGAACGATGACAAAACGAAGTACCTCCTATCATCAAACAGTCGGCGACTTCGCCAATCGGCACCAACGTAACTGTTGACTATTATGATTTCGAGGTTGTAAGAGACTTCGTTTATTTAGAAACCAGCATTAACACCTATAATATTGTCAGCCAAGAAATGCAACGTAGAATCTCTCTTGCCAACAAGTGCTACTTTGGACTAAGTAGGAAATTGAGTAGTAAAGTCCTCTCTTGACGAACAAAACTAACACTAACTAACTAATGGATGTAGGACCTATCTGCCTCTCGTCATTTTTCATCCTTACTATATTTTTCTCTCCCATATTTTTAATGTACTCGCCTTAGAAATAAATTTAGGTTTAAAATTTTAAATATATTGTTATCTTCCCTATGCTGAATCATTGCAAGGTTGTTGTGTTGGATATTAATAAATAAATAATAAGAAGCCAAAGCAACATAAAAACAAGCAAATTATGCAGTTTACCTTCGCGATAACAACGCGAAAGCATTAATAAGAAAAAATAATACCGAAGTTTAATATGTATATTATTAATTTTGTTATTAACTACACAACTATGCTAGCAAACAGACTTAAATGAATGGTTTGTTAAAAAAAAAAAAACAGATTTATGATTTCTGAAACCCTAAGGGCTGTAGCTTTTCATCGTATAAGGTATACTATACTGCACACTATATACCATCCTCTGATTCCCTTATTTGCAATCTAAAAATGCACTACTAAATATACATATATACAAGGTGAAGCCCAAAATAAACAAGACTGAGCTAAAATAGAAAAGACAGGATGTTTGTTCTGATAACTTCCAGTTTATTTATTCAAAAGAGTCCCCTCTGGCCTCGATAATCTGTTTTGCGCGATCTAAAAGCTTTTCGAAAGAGTGTTTCAGGTCTTTGACCAGAATGTCCTTTATAATGTCGGTACAAGCTTTTTGAATGGCCTCTACGGACGCAAACCACTTTCCTTTCATGGCCAAGTGCAATTTTCCGAATAGTAGAAGTCACAGGAAGCCATATCAGGCGAATACGGTGAGTGATTGATGGTTAAAATGCAATTTCTAGTCTAAACAATCAGTCACAAGAGTGGATCGATGAGATGAAGCATTATCATGCAATAAGCACCAGCTTCCTTCTTCGCGGTATTCAGGGCGAATTCGACGAATGTGATGCAAAAAACGTTTCAAAACGCCAAGATAGAAAATTGTATTGACGGTCTGGCCCGTTGGAACGAACTGCTTGTGGACAATTCCTTGTGGAAGTTCTCGTCTTTTCTCGCCTCTTTTATGAGGTCTTTCGAATGTTGAATTCTGAGCAATTTTTGGTCCTCAGTTAACTTGTGCGGAATGAAACGTGCACAGATCTTTCGAAAGCCCAAATGATCAGTTGAAATGCTATAAAACGATGTTTGGAGATATTCAACTCCGATTCCATGAATTTCAATGATGGTTTGGATTCATTTTTGAACTATTCATTGTCATTTATGTCCTCGCAACCATCTCTGAAACGCGTAAACCATTCTGGCACGAGATAAACAATAATCGCCATACACTTTTTTCATCAATTCAAATGTTTCGGTAAAGGATATATCGATTTTAAAACCAAATTTGATATTAGCTCTTAGTTCGAAACTCATTTTTGTACCGATGACACAAACATACTGACACTTTAGACGCAATAACTTCGCTTCCACTGAACACAATGTCGCCGAACTTTCACTGGAAATCAGCTCGGAATGTAGCTTCCAGCCCACTAATTAATTAAAAAGATGGCGACATCAAAAACATTTTTATGACGCCAGTCTATTTTATTTTGGACTTCACCTGGTATATTTTATTATTTAATTAACTCTTCCCATAACAAGTTGCAACAATAAAAGAAAAAATAGATGAAGCGGAAAACAATTTAAAGATTTGATCCACGATTTCTTTGAACTACCATAAATAATTTTATGACTCTATTGTCAATCGAAGTTTTAAAGTAATTGTAAAGAATGAATTGAAATTGAGAAATTAATGATAAATTAGTAAAAAAAAGTCTAGTTCTTTGGAAAAGCAGCAACTAAGGCAACAAAAACAGATAATACTCTATTTCGACACTGTCAATAAACTGTTTTTACATCTTGCTTTTTCACTTGTTTTTGTTTTGCAATGATCACTTTGATGTTTTCCGAAATGTTTTCTTTATTCGGACTTAAAATTTAAATATTGTGTTTTTAAAATGCCTGGCAAAAGATTATTATTTGATAGTAAGCAACTATTAATTTATAATTACCGCTTTTATAAAAGTGTTTAACAATTGTCTGGAATGTTTTCGGTAACACGTCGATGTAGTTAGTTTATAACGTTATAAATCAGGCGAAAAAACGGAGGTAGATTAGAGCAAAAGCGTGGACGTGTAGAACACTTGATGATCCGAAAATTATATCAAAATCCAAGAATTTCCTTGAGAACACTTGCAAAGGAGCTTAACGAGGAGTGTGGTATTGTTGTATCTCATGAATCAGTCCGTCAAGCTGTTATTTTCGATTGCATGACACTTTTTTCTTTAAGTTTCATTTTTCAAACTAATAAGGCTATCAAAGACACTGTCTTAACTATCATTTGTTGAAAGAAAATGTTTCAATCGATGAACTAACGCTATGGCTTGTGTGGTGGTTAAAATTTCATCTCCTTCAGCGTCATCATCATCCTCGTCACTTTCATTACTGACATGCAAAACTTCTTCCAAAATGTCGTTATCTGCTACCATACCAGGTACAGCAATGTCATTGTCAACGTTAACATATTCCTCGAAAGATCCGGCATTTTCAGAGTATTCAGATAAAACTTCCCACAGATAATCTATGTTTAATTAACTATCTTCTGAATAATCATCGTTTAATGTTTTATTGAAACCATAAGCACGGAAGCAGTTTTGAATGCACGAAATGCTTACATTTTTATTTCCTTGCGGTATAAGGACTTAAAATCGTTTATAATGCCCATGTCAAGGGGCTGCAGCTTGGATGTGGTGCTAGGTGGCAAAAACTCAATCTTTACGTGGCTCAGATGAGAGTTTACGCTATGCGACGTATAGTTGTCTATAAATAACAATATAATTCGATTCTTAGCTGCCATGGTGTCATTTAATATTTGAAGCCATTCGTTAAAAATTATTGGTGTTATCCAGGCCTTCTTTTTGTGCCGATAATGCACTGGAAAGTAAGAAATGTTTTTAAAGCACCTTGGTTTTGCTGACTTCCCAATAAGCAAGGGCTTAAGTTTTTCCGTGCCATCCATGTTTACGCAAAATAACAAAGTCACTCTTTCCTTACTGTGCTTGCCCCCATGACTTTTTTCATTTTTAAAGTTGAAAAAGATTACGAATTAACGAGGGGACCAAAATGTGTGGAGTTTTTACAAATTAACGAATTTTTTTCAAGGGGATAGAATTTTTTTTCGATTTATCGCGATTTTCGATTTAGCGGGTTATAATTTTTCGAGACTCGACTGCATGATATTTTGCGACGAGGCAAAGATAATAATGTGTTACAACGATGGACCGACTAAAATACGGCGCAAGCCCTTGACAGCTCTAAAATATCGAAATATAATTCTCCCGATTGAAAGTGGTTATGGTTAGGGGGTGCATTTCAAATAAAGGAGCAGCAGATTTGGTGTTTATGGACAGCACAATGGACGCCAAACAATATTTAAATATAGTGAAAAACGAAATTTAGTCGGCAGTGTTAAAAAATGTGGATTTTTGGCCGAGAATAAACCAAATTTTAAATTTTACCAAGATAACTAGGCAAAGCATAAGGAGCATAATGTGCAAATATGGCTTGTATACAATTGCGGTAAAGTTATAAATACACAAACCCAGAGTCCCGACATAAACGTGATTGTAAATTTGTGGGCCTTTTTGAAGGAAACAGCCATAAAAGACATCCAAAGAATGCAGCAGCATTGAAAACTGCAATATTGGAGGAATACCGAACGTATACGGCGTAAACAAATTGGTCCATTCCATGAAAAAGAGCCTTCGAAATGTTATTCAAGGTTATCATACCAAATATTAAATTAATCAAAAAGATAGGCATTATGTACAATATTAAAAAAAGGCCTGTATAAAAGTTTGTAAAAATCGTTTATTGACAGTGTCGAAATAGTGTGTTATTTGTTTTTGCTGCTTTAGTTGTTGTGTTTCCGAAAAATTTGATTTTTTTTATTAACTCCTTTTAAATGCTTTGAATAAACATGAATCAGTAAAAAAAAGAAGTCAAAGATAAACAAGGAGGGGTTTTTTTTCTACCGAAATCGAAAAATTCAATTTATTTTCAATGTCAAAACTAATTCTAGACAAACAGTTTGTTTCCCCAACTCCCACAATGGCAAGAATTTTGAAAACAATTGCTGAAAATAAACGAAGAGTCGATACTAAATGATTTTTTTTCAAATTTTTTGTTCAATTTTTTGTTGTTGTCTTATTATTCATTTTTGTGGAGGATTTAGAGGATTTTATACAACATCTTTTTAAGTTTTGTTTGGGGGTTTTATACATTGGCGATGTATAAGTATATTGGCCACCTCGAACCGAAAAAATTTACTTTTGTTAATTTTCAAAAACTACTATATGAACCATCCTGAGAGAACATAATTGTTGAGGCCCTTGTCAGAATTTTCCCTACCCTATAGGTAAGACCATAATAGAGCCAATTTAAACAGTGATTTTTCACACTGGATTTTTTTTCTTTAAAAGAAATCTTCGTGCATTTACACGATGACTTTTTGTTTGCGTATTTTTGACATTTGAATAAAATACGAAAATGTGAATACGATGGAAGCCAAATGTCAAAAAAGCCCTCGATTTCGCTGACCGTGCGTGCATGCCAACCTCGTTGACTTCTTCATAAGTACACTTTTTGCCACAAACTCGACACCCAGGGTGAGAAGTCATCGTGTAAATTGGCTCATTGGTTGGTTGGTTGAAGTGGTGATTCACCCAGAATCATATTTACAGCGTGACTATATGCAGTGTGTGCGGTTTAAGAACCTTGTTTGTTGAAATCTAGGCCAGACAGTTGTTCGAGACTCTCGATCAGTGGGCATTCTTACCTTCTATAGAGAATTGCATTCGCAGAGAAAGTGGAAGATTGTTTCCTTTTTCTGTGGCAGTGGGTGTTGTGAGGGATGCCAATTTTGTCTGATTGTTCTCTGACAGACCAAAAGCCATTTGTACAGGACTAGACGATTGTCCCTCCACTACAATCTGGCTTCAAACAAAGTCACAGGTGCTCCACAGCAATGGTTAAAATACTGGACGATTTTAGAACTAGATTTGACAACGGAGACTTGGCTGTACTTTGTTTACTTGATTTTTCTAAAGCATTTCACTCATTGGATCACAAATTGTTATGTTTGAAACTTAAACACTATTTCGGCTTCAAAGACAGTGCGGCGAGGCTCATGGCCAGCTACCTTGGTGGCAGACCGCTGAAGGTTAAGACCAGAAAATTAACATCTCAACCTATAGATGTATACACTGGTGTTCCGCAAGGGTCTATCCTTGGTCCACTTCTATTCAGTCTTTTTGTGAATGATGTTTTTACCGTTTATCGGTATGTGAATGACCATGCGTATGCTGATGATATACAATTGTACTTGTCCAGTCGTATTGGTCTCGTTGAAGATTTATGTTCCAAAATAATTAGTGATTTGTGTCAAATTATGACAATCCCTCCCCTTCTCCCAGCGTTCTAGCGATAGAAGCTCCCATTATCCCATTACTCCCGATGAGTTCGAATCCACGCTGTTCAAAACTCCTGGTGAAGATAAAATCTCCTACTCCATCCTCAAAAACCTTCCCGACACCTTAAAAACAAGACTAGTTAAGTGATACAACGAAATTTTTAGCTGCGGGGTATATCCCCAAGATTAGAAGATGTCATCTATCATCCCTATCCCTAAACCCAATAAGCCTACTTCCCTTATAGCTAGCTCTTTCCTTGCATGTCAAAAATCTTGGAGAAGATAATCTCGACGCGCATTATGTGGTTCGCTAAAACAAATAATTTGTTATCTCCCCACCAATTTGGGTTCCAAAAAGGCATAGGTGTTATAGCACCTTTGTTATATTTCGAACACTTTGCCTCTACAGCCTTAGCAACTGGAAACCATGTCTCTGTATTGAGCTTAGACTTTGAGAAAGTTTTTGACAGAATCGAGGTTCACCTTGTACTCAGAGAACTAAAGCGTGGGCAGATCGGCAAAAAAATCTATAACTTTGTAAAGTCTTTACCCACTCCGACACCTTAAAGATTCTTGGCTTAATATTTGATAAGAGACTTAGCTTTAAGCAACATTGCCAGTATATAAGAACTAATTTATTATATAGGCTAAATATAATTAAATTTCTCTCATCTAAACACTGTTTTGTTCACACCAATACCCTTACAAGCATAACCATATCACTAATGCTTTCAAAAATCAAGTATGGTCTTTCAATATACGATAATTGTGCTAAATCGTATATCAGACTCTTACAAGCACCATACCATGCTACCGCAAGAAGGAGTATACGTGCGTTCCCAACGTCACCAGTCAGAGCAGTTCTAAACGAAATCTCGTACAGGGCTGAGTACAATACTATGATGCTATTACCTAAGATTCTCCATTGCCGGAATCAGCTGTTATTCACTCAACTTAACTCTGTTTTGCTCCATGCATGCAAAACTAGGAAGAAATCTACATTATCACGGTGCATATCATTAGTACAGGAAATGGACATAATATCGACACCAACATTAGTAAAAACAGAGTGTAATCCACCTTTCATGATTCCGCAATCTTCATTCATTTCCGTTGTTCAGAATCACCATAAAAATAAAACCAGTTCTAACGAATACCAGCAAATATTTCGTGAAGCCTTACAACCATACAACGAGGGCTGGGAAATCATATACACCGATGGATCGAAATCTGATACCAGTACAACGTTTGCTGTCACAAACACACTTAGTGCCACCATTACCGTCGATGCTCTGCCCACATACAGCTGAAGTAGCTGTTCTGCATGAGGCAGTACTGTACTCCCCTCGTAAAGATGCCAAGCATATTATATGCACAGACAGTAAGTCTTCATTAGACGCCATTCTTAATTCATCAAACGAATGCCATCTCATAAACAAAATCCGCCAAAATCTACTTCAGTATAGCTCCATTTATTACCGATTACCTCACAAATGCAGATATTCGTAAACTCTACAAAAAACAGCAGCACGTTAGATAGCAAACATAATGGAGTAAATACCAGCATTTCTATAAAAACTGCAACCCCGATGGTGCACGATCGACCTTTCCTGTAAACCTGCTAATCCAAAATATAAAAAATTTTGTTAGGCTAAAAATTGGACACACGATTGCCATACTAACGCATCTACTTAACGGCGATTCTGCACCACCATATCCCTCTTGCGGCGACTGCAACCTCATAGTATCTCACCTGCTCGATGACTGCCCAGAGCAACAACACATCAGGACAGCTCTATTTACTAACACTAAACTTTCTGATCATCTTAAATTTATTAATGCCACCAATGTTAATATTCTATCGCAATTCGTATCGCTATGTAAAATATGCATATAATCTAATATCCTCACATCAGCTATAAATATACACATTTATACATCTTTCTATACTAAATATTATTACCTAAGTATGTTAAAAAATATTTTTATTTTTGAAGTGAAAACTTATTTAGAATCGTTGGGAGTGATTTGAGACTCGATTAAACGAAAAAGCGACACTCTTGGCTACGAATATTACATATAAATGTAGCGACGAAGTAAATAACTTTTAGGCCAACGCCGACGGCATGGCGCGATAGCCGAGCGGCTAGCAATGTGAGCTTCCGATCCAAAATCCTTGGTTCGAATCACAAGAAAAAAATTTTTCTTATACAGTTATTTTATTTTATTTTATGATATGTTTATGAGGAGCTTTTTTTCATGGCAGAAATACACTCGGTGTTTTGCCATTGCCTGCTGAGGGGTGAGCGCTATTAGAAAAATAGTTTTCCTTAATTTTGGTGTTTTCACCGAGATTCGAACTGACGTTCTCTCTGTGAATTCTGAATAGTAGTCACGCACCAACCCATTCGGCTACGGCGTTTGTTTAATTTTACTGATGCAAAAATGAGGAAAAATATATGAATAAAATTTGCTTACTGTTTACACATTTTCCAAAGGTGACGGAGAACCAAAAAAAAAGTCGATTTTCAAACAAATACGAGTGCATATGTGTAATTGTGTTAGAGTTTCGGTCACGCCCCAGCAAAACCTGCGTGCATATGTGTTTGTAACATTCAAAAAAATGTAATTGTGTTAGAGTTTCGGTCACGCAGGTTTTGCTGGGAACGCTCATAATAGCAACCGCGTGTGTATTTTTATATTCGTAAATATTTTCATTTTTAAATATTTACCGCAATTATGCCGAAAAATAATGCAGAAAAGTGTCGTGAATATCGACAGAAAAAAAAATCAATAAATAGCATCACGGAATTCATTCACGAAAATTTAATAAAGTATACACCAGAAGTATCGCGGATACTTAGAAAAGATTACAATAAAGTTCCAATGATTTTAAGTGGCGATTTTAACGTAAATTTTGCATTGGACACAGCGGTTCCTTTAATTGACGTTCTCAATACAACATTCAATTTAAAAATGTGTAACAATCGCACTGAATCGACAAAACGATCAAAAACAACAATTGACGCGGTATTTCAAAGATATGTTGACAACATCGAAACCAAAGCATTTGTATCATATTTTAGCTATCATAAACCACTCGAATCATTTGTTGAAATTGAAAACATTGAGGATGAATAATAATAAAATGAAGAAAATAAAATATGAACTTTATAGCTATATTATAATGAACCTATAATTATCCCGCTCCTAATGCTGCTTTCGTCTTATTCTCTCTCAGTTTGTTTTACGGAAGGTTTCACTTCTATCGCGTCTAACCGTTAGACTGGTATTTTTTATTTATTTTTTTTTTTCTAGCCGACGGCCCTGGCAGCCAGTGCTTTAGATTTAAGTGTAGCAATTATTTATAATTGTTTCTCTTTAAATAAATAAATAAATAAATAATTGTGTGCTATTACTGTTTGGGCTAATGATAATTTTCTATGTTTGATCGCGTCAAAGTCATATGTCTTACTCATATGTCTTGGCTATATCCTTAAATTTTAGTTATAATATGTAGGTACCAGTTCTCTAACTTTTACGGATAAGGTAAAAAATTTGGGGCTTATTCTTAACACAAAACTTACCTGTGCTGACCATATAAATGTTGTGGGGAATATTTATGCTACATTGCGTAAGCTGAGAGTCTCTGCAACATTAACGCCGGAGAAAACGAGGCGCAAATTAGTTCTAAAGCTAATTATGCGTATCATTATCTACGCTGAGGTGGTATCTTGCCATAAACTTAATGTGGCTTATAATAGTGTGATACCAGTAAGGTCTAGCAGATACAACCAATTCATCGTTCCAACATATAATTACGTAGCATCATATAGATTATTTTTCATTAAAGCTGTTAAAGTGTGGAACTTATTACCCGAGGCTGTGAAGGCTGGACTTAACAGATTTTAGTACGGGGCACTAGTCTACATGACATTGAATTGGGACATTAAATTTCTCTCTATTTTCTTTAATTACTGATTTTTTTTCTAAATCCTTCTTTTCTTTTCTTACTACCAAAGCCTTATCTTTTTATTATTATAGTTAAGTTACATATATTGGATTAATTTATTAATGAACTGGTGGAAAAATTTAGATTAAGAAACTTTCACGTTAAAATCATTCTAGTTGTAAGACATTATACTAATGTTGAAGTACATACTAATATATTAAAAGATCTTAGCCAGTTATGACTGCCGTGAGTGAGTAAAATTGGCTCATAGTTTAGTTTAATATAATACAATGCATTGCGTTATATTACTTATTATATTATATTTCGTTTTGTTTCATTTCAATTCGTTTTTTTTATATTTTTGTGACCCGTGGTAAAGACGAAAGACTATCGTTTCACTAGACAATAGAACTGTAGTTCCAGATAATGATTACTGAAATACATAAATACATAAATAAATTTTGTTTTCTAATAATCGTATGAGAATATGCATACGAGTATACGAAAAACTTAAGGGACATTTATCTATACTAATATTATAAAGAGGAAAACTTTGTTTGTTTGTTTGGTTGTAATGAATAGGCTCAAAAACTACTGGACCGATTTTAAAAATTCTGTCACCATTCGAAAGCTACATCATCCACAAGTAACATGGATTATATTTTATTTTGGAAATAGGGCTCGAGATATAGGTCAAAACGTGGACCCGGGTAACCTTCATATGTGTATGTACAATATGGGTATCAAATGGAAGCTGTTGGTGAATGCTTTAGTTCAGAGTATTTTTCATGCCGCTCCGTGACTAGGGTCTCGAGATAGAGACCAAAACGTGGACCCTAGAATGTGTTTGTACAATATGGATATCAAATTGAAGCTGTTGGTGAATGCTTTAGTACAGAGTATTTTTCATGCCGCTCCGTGACTGGGGTCTCGAGATATAGGTCAAAACGTGGACCCGGGTAACCTTTGGTTGTGTATGAACAATGTGGGCATCAAATGAAAGCTGTTGATAAGTGCTTTAATACGGGGTAATTTTCATACCTATTGATGACTAGGGTCTGGAAATATATGCCAAAACGTGGACCCGCCGTGTCTTTGCACCGAATTAAACCAAACTTACACACATTGTTAAGGAGGTATTGAAGATGGTTTCAGTATAGTTTGGATACCTATTGGTAGATAGGGTCTCGAGATATAGGTCAAAGCGTGGACCAGGGTTACCTTCGGATGTGTATGTACAATATGGGTATCAAATGGAAGCTGTTGGTGAATGCTTTAGTTCAGAGTATTTCCATCCGCTCCGTGACTAGGGTCTCGAGATAGAGACCAAAACGTGGACCCTATAATGTGTTTGTACAATATGGATATCAAATGAAAGCTGTTGATAAGTGCTTTAATACGGGGTAATTTCCATACCTATTGATGACTAAGGTCTCAAAATATATGCCAAAACGTGGACCCGCCGTGTCTTTGCACCGAATTAAACCAAACTTACGCACATTGTTAAGTAAGTATTGAAAATGGGTTTCGTAAAGTTTGGTTGTAATTCGGAGCAGTGGGAACGGGTACAGCGTTCTTTTGAGCCAGCCATAATGTCGCTTACTTTTTTAACGCTTGCTGCGGAACTGAACTGTCAAATTGACAGTGTGAGTTACAATGTGTCAATATTTCTTTCTGATTTGGATGCCATAAGGAAAAAACGTAAGTGCAACATGTAAAAATTGTTTGTGAATTTTTTTGGAGTGGATTTTGGAACAGTGAATAATTTCTTATGAAATTTGAGAATTTAATGTGAAATCCGAATGAAATTATGTGTTCGTGGAAAAAAATTTTTTTTTCGTTTTTTTTTGAAAAATATAAATGGATAATGGTTAAAAAAGCTCCAATGCTTAATAAAACATATAAATTGAAACGAAAAATTCATGGATGATCAGGAAAAAAGACGATTGTTTATTCATATGCGTTGATTTGAAATTTAAAAACAATCTTCTTTTTTCCTGATTTTCAATTTATATTTTATATTTACTCAAAAACAAATAGAAAAACAAAAAATATTGTTTATGCCAAAGCGCTTGAATAAAGAATAAAGAAGTAAATAATATGAAAATCATATATTTTCTGTTCTAAACCATATCTATTATATTTTAATGTGCCCAGCGAAGGGGGCCGGGTTTGCTAGTCAATCATATGCATACGTACATGTGGATACCATGTGTGTGTAAATAATAATTACTTTTATTTAAAAAGATACGTATGTATATTGAAAACTCACAAGATTTTGTTGTTGTTCATGGGATTTCTCGCTCACATATTCTCCATTAATAAAGCAATTGATGGATCCCGTTGTTGCGGCGAAATCAGATATACCACCAGTTTTGGTTGCGCTTGTGCTTATTATTATTGTACCCAATTGATATTGTTGCTGTTGATGGTCTTGCAGTAAGTCCATCGTTTCGTGCCCGTTACCGTTGGAGGCATTGTCGAGTGTTGTTGCAACCGTGTTAGACGTATTACACTTCAACATGTCACCAATTAAAACATCCTGTTGAGATTGCTGACAGGAACTGACAACGTCTATATTTTGTTGTATGTCTAACTCATCAAGAAGTAAATGCTCACCCGCGTGAATGGTGCATTCATTAGAGATCAAATTGGTCGTGATAGATGTACAATCTGCTTGGACTTCGTTCCTGTAATAATTTTCGATTTGTGGCTTACGTAAATCATCAAATACTGATGGTTCCGTTTGATTTTGTTGGTACTGAAGTTCTTCAAATGTACTACTATAATTTACAATGTGTTTTGTTGTTGTTGTTGGTGTGGTAGCAATTTTATTCATACTGAACATTTGTTGTTGTTGCTGCTGATATCTAGTTCTAAGTTGTGCACCTTTCCGATTCCTAATACGCTTCCGGTCAGATTTTCGAGGATCGACACCTAGCTCCCAGTAACCGCCTTTGCCCTTTTCAAATTTTTTGCGGTCGATTTTTCGAAAACATTGATGAAGCGACAAATTATGGCGAATCGAATTCTGAAATATATTTTTGTAGACGTAGAGATTTCATGTTACAACGTGTTTTAGATTGCGTAGGAGAGAGAGGAAAACTTGTTAAATGTTGTGTGAAATTTAAAATAAGTGGCACTCAAGCCTGCTGAGTCCTAGCTTCTGCTATATGGCAGTGCGATAGGGTAAGAGATTGCGCTATCCCAAGGAAAACTAAGTGGAAGTGGAACTCCGTGTGGAGTTGCCTGATCTCCCATCGGGCGCGTCCCAGGTGGTGGATAGGGAGCCCTGGCATCACAAGAGTGATGGCGGTTGCCGCCAATGGCCGAGCCACGACCCCCCAAGGTACGAGCGCGGTCTTGGCGCCAGTCAATGCGGCGGGAAAAGGTTCTGCGGAGCCACGTCCCTATCGGCGCCTCGACAAAATGCCCAGCACAGCTGTCTGCCCGGCGAAATCTTCGTCAGTGGAGGATCGGGAGCTGGATCTTCGCCCAAGCACATGCAAGGGTGCGGCCAAGCCATCCTATAGCGAGAAGGCTGCTGGCCCACGACCTGTGGCCGTGATTGGAAAACTGGGGCCTGACCATCAGCTGACAGAAGCAGAAATCAAACACTGCCAAAGTCAACTGATGCGTCGGGTTATTGCCTCCGGTCCTGAAGCCAACGCGAAGGGCTATACAAAGTACGGCACCATAAAGGTGACGTGCGCGTCTCTGACCAACTTCGAGTGGATCAGATCCGTGGTCAATAACGTGCGCCCCATGGGGACCACTCGCTTCGCAGTCTACAGCGAGGAGAGTGTACCCCTCAGGAAGGCCATCTGCTGGATTCCGGATCCAGACCTGTCTACGGCGGATGTCCTATCCTGTTTACGTGCCCAGAATCCGGGCATCAACACGAGGCTTTGGCGAGTCGTCTCGTACACCAAGAGCAAAAACCGGGAAGGAAAGGAAGGGGCTGCTCTTTTGGTGCGAGTGGATGAGACCAGTGTTGATGTCATGGGCTCACGGTACGGGAACCGTCTGAGTGTCTTCTTTGGGACGGTCAGCTTCCATGTCTTTCCCAAATGATTGGCTCGGACGATTCCTGTAGCTACCGTCCCTTGACGGTGACGCAAATTAACTTGCAGCACTCCAAAGCCGCTACTGCACTACTAAGTAGAAGGCTTTCCCAGCTGCACACATTACCCCATATAACAGCAGTGCAAGAGCCCTGGGTCTTTAGGAACCGTCTCTGTGGCTTAAGTGCGCTGAAAGGGGCCACGTTACTATATGACAGGAGTTCGAGTAGACCTAGGACCGGTCTTATAGTGTCATCCCATCTCACTGTGACGGGTCTTGAGCAATTCTGTAGCCAATACCTGGTAGCGGCTGAGGTGTGTTTGCAGAGGTAGACGCGGATGGTCGAAGTTTGTGATTGCATCTGCTTATTTTCCTTACGATGCTCTGGAAGGGCCACCACCCGAGAAGGTCACTAGTTTCGTGAGGTTCTGTGAGCGGCGCAATCTGGGCCTCATCCTATGTTGCGATGCTAGTGCCCAGCATACAACCTGGGGCAGCAGCAAATGCAATGGACAGGGCTCTCGACTACTCGAATTTATCGCGTCCTCTTGCCTAGACATACATAACACGGGCTCACAGCCAACGTTTGTAACAGCTAGAAGGCAGGAGGTGATTGATCTCACCCTATCAAACTCAAAACTTGGGTGGCCAATCAAGAACTGGAGAGTCCTTGCCGAAGATTCGTGCTCGGACCACAGGTACATTGAGTTTCAGTGTGGCGAGGAGGCACAAATGCCATTGCCCTCTAGAAACCCAAGAAAAACAGACTGGCAGAAGTTTAGGGAGGCGTTGTGGGACCTTGACGTTACGCCACCAAGACTTCGAAAAGAACAGGCCATTGAGGCGGCTGTTGAGAAACTCAACGCTGCCCTAACCGAATGTTTTGAGTCAGCCTGTCCAATTCGACCTCTTCCTAGCCGGACTCTCGTTCCTTGGAGGAATCGAGAGCTCCAGATGTTGAGGCGGGAGTCGAGAAAACTTCCAAACTGGGCCCTCAAGACTAACCTTGCAGAGGACTGGGAGCGATATCGTGATGTTCAGAAGAACTACAAGAGGCAGTTGTCAGAGCTGTTACACCTTCTCGGCATGACTGGTGAATGATCTGTGGTGAATGAGGCCGCCATTCGATTTGCCATCAAATCTTTTGGCGGCTACAAGTCGCCCGGACCAGATGGCATATATCCTGCCATGCTGAAGGAGAGTGCAGAGTTCGTGACAGCAGCTCTGAAGAAAATCTTCTCGGCATGCCGGGCACTGGCTTACATACCACGCTCTTGGAGGATGGTGAGGGTCGCTTTCATCCCAAAGGTTGGAAAAGACGACTACACCAGCCCCAAAAGCTTTAGACCCATCAGCATGACCTCTTTCATGCTGAAAAGTCTCGAACGACTGGTGGAACTGCGCATACGTCAGAAGTCGCTGAAGGCTCACCCTCTGTCTCTATTTCAGCATGCCTATCAGAGTGGAAAATCCTGCGAGTCGGCACTGCAAAACTTTGTTGCTAGGATAGAGCTGGCCACCGACAGGAGGGACTACGCTATGGGCATCTTTTTAGACATAGAAGGGGCGTTTGACAATGCCACTTTTGATAGTATGTGTAACTCTGCCAGTAGGCACGGCGTAGACCGGGTGCTAGTAAATTGGATTCGTTCGATGCTGGCCCGAAGAATCGTTTCGGTGCGAGCAAAGGAAGATCTGCTGGTGTCATCTGGGGTTAATAGAGGCTGCCCCCAAGACGGTGTGCTGTCTCCATTGCTCTGGTGCATGGTAATCGATCCTCTACTCACCACCTTAAACGAGTCGGGAGTCTACGCACAAGCATATGCGGACGATGTTGCTTGTTTGGTAACAGGCCCTTCGCTTATGAACATCTGCAGGAAAGTGCAGAAAACTCTGGATCGGATTGACACTTGGTGCTGTGCGAACGGGCTATCGGCAAATCCCGCCAAGACTGGTATTGCCCTCTTAACCAGAAGGAGGAAGCTTGATGGACTCTTTCTGCCTAAGCTAAAAGGAGTCACAATCCAGCTATCCAAGGAAATTAAATATCTTGGAGTAATCCTCGATAGTAAGCTCCTATGGAAATCACACGTTGAAACAAAGGCATCCAAAGCGCTGACAGCTGTCTGGCAGTGCAAAGGTGTCTTTGGGAAAACGTGGGGTCTCTCTCCTAGCAAGGTCCTATGGATCTACACGGCTATGATAAGACCCATTATCACCTATGCATCAGTAGTCTGGATGAGTAGACTCTCTCTAGTGGGAGTCAGGAGGACCTTATCGAGACTACAACGCACTGTGGCCATCTGTTGCACCGGAGCTCTTACGACTACTTCAGGCCCGGCACTAGATGCTCTGATTGGTTTACCACCACTTGATGCTTTTATCCAAGGAGAGGCCTTGAAGGCCATCTGCAGACTGAAACACAGTGGCAACTGGTACGGCCCTTGTCCGGCATTGGAAAACAGAGAAGGCATGGGCATCGATCCAACGATTCTCTCCATGCCCCTTGGCTCCATGCCATCAAGGGTCTTACTTGCAAAGAGATACAGTGTAGTGTTACCAGAGGCTCAGTTGTGGGGAGACTCAGAAAATGAGCCCGGCAAACACTGTTTTCGAATTTTTACGGATGGCTCCAGGACCGAGCATGGCTCCGGCTGCTGGGGTCTACGTGACATCCAGCCGGGCAAAACTGCACTTTGCCCTTGGAATGCATGCATCTGTGTTTCAAGCGGAGCTGTATGCAGTTCAAGAAGCGATGCACTTCGTTGTGGAAAAACGATGGAGAGGCAGATCTATATGTGTCTGCAGCGACAGCCAAGCTGCGCTTATGGCCTTAGACAACCCTCCAACCACATCAGGGGTAGTGAAGTCCTGTAAATCCAGGCTGAACTATGTCGGTAGACATAATAGCCTGATGCTTACATGGGTCCCGGGACACGTGGGTATCGCGGGTAACGAGACCTCTGACTCCTTAGCTAAGATGGGCTCTGAGGCCGACTTCATCGCCCCAGAACCCGTTTTGCCACTCCCCTCTGCGGCCATCACGGCCACGGTTAGCAAATGGGTAACTACTACCCACAAGCGAGCTTGGCAGGCTGAGAGAGACTGCAGATGGACAAAACTGATGCTATCTTTCATGTCCGATCGACTGTCGCAAACCCTTCTGTCATTAGGCAGAGGGGAGTGTAGAAGGCTGGTTGGACTGATGACGGGCCACTTTCTGTGGGCAAAGCACATGAAAAGGTTGGGCATCTCAGACAGTGTACTCTGCCCAGCTTGTGAAGAGGAGGATGAGACGGCGGACCACTTCCTGTGTGTCTGCCCCGCCTTCGCTCGAATCAGGTTTGAGGTGTTTGGCACTGATGTGTTAAGAAGCGACCATCTTGGCTCCTTGGCACCACAAGATCTACTCAGATTTCTTCGGAGATCGGGTAGATTTAAAGAAAATTAAAAGGGAATCCAAGTATAGTACAACGGACTCAATTAATGTCTAAGCGCTGCACTTGCTAGTTGTCCCGACAAAAAAAACGAAAAAAAAAAAAAGTGGAAGCAAATGAAAAGCAAGAAACAAAAATGCACCTGGAATCAGCATTATCATTCCTTCTTTCAAAATTTAACACGCGGCATTTCATTTTTATTATTTTGTTCTCTTTACCCCTATGCATGGGAAGGCGTCAAGAAACTAGACCACCTGCAAATTTACCAATAACTGAAAGCTAAGACTACATTTACTCGTCAATTGCAGTGTCTTTTAAGCTGGATTAACTCACAGGACAACGTTAATTGTTACTCAGTGCCGGGAAATTCTGGTGAAACGAGAAAAGGGATGTATGCGCGAAAATTGAGTCTAAGTCTTTATACCTCCATAGGTTTTCTGTATTCACTGGTTTTGTGAGGGATTCGGAAAAATACGTTTCGTATTTATGACCGTCGGCGAGCAAGGCCAAATCTCTGAATGTATTTCTGCTATTAAAGGCAGCCACCTAGGCACAGTATTGTTAGAAGGCTAACTAGACTTGTCAAAAGACTGGGATGGTTTGATGACATATAGGTACAAAATTAGGGAAATCTTTTGATCTTAGGCATCACTTTTGACTTCTGTGACCGGCGAGGAAACTCTTTAAAAGCAGCCTATTTAATCTGTCAGCAATACCAGAGCCCGGGAGAACTCTACCGCAGCATTACTTCCTATTCCAATTTATTCTGACAGCCAAGCTACTATTAAATAACTAAAATCTAATATCAGCGTCTTATAAGTAGCTATTGAAAGTGGGAAGGCGCTGAATAAATTCGAGACCGTCGTATGAATTTTTGCCATAAGAATTGAAGTAAAGATTTGAAAATACAGAAAAACAAGTCCCTTGCCATTAATTTTTGTGTTTTATTTAACAATCCAGTGATCGAACTCAGAGAGTTATTTTAAGAGATTTATTTGAATTTCAAAGTAAGAAAATTCGTAATAATTGGTGTCACAAGTGGAACTGTTGAATAAAGTCTCAAGAACAGGATCGCGAAAATGGCAAAGAAAGAAAATTCGTAATGTCAATTATGTCAGAAGTGGAACTGTTGAATAAAGTCTCAAGAACAGGATCGTGAAAATGGCAAAGTTGAGCGAACTCAGGGTTCAGTAGCTTAAAAAAGAATTGGAACAGCGTGAATTGTTAACTACTGGGAACAAGGCAGAGTTACAAGTACAGCTGCGCGAGGCTATGGAGACAGAGGGTCTCGATGTGAACGAATATATTTTCCAGCACAAAGCTCAGGAATCATCAGCCAAAATGGAGGAGAAAACAGAGCCTCCAGGGCTTTCAGGTATAGATATGAGAGTGATTATGGCTGCTTTACCGAACATGGAATCGAAAATGTCGCGGTGTCTTTGCAAATATAATGGGAAATGTCATCGCGGTCTTTGCAAATGGAATCGAAAATGTCATCACAAGTGTCACAAATGTCAACCGAGTAGTCGGTGAAGTTAGATGCACAATTGGAAAAACCAGATACACATATTTATATCCAAGTTAGAAGCAGAGAAAACATATATGACGTCGCAACTGGGAAAGATTGCGGCAGAGGTAGAAGCGGTAAAGACTTCTCTCAATGAATTGCAATTGAATCGACCGAATATGTTAACCAGTGGTCCGAAAGTAAAAGCACCATCCTTCGACGGCACAGTAAGATTCCTAATATTTTTTTTGTTTTTTTTTTTATTAATACTTTTATTTGCAATCTATTCTAAGAATAATAAGCAAATAATATAACATTGTGGTTATTTGACATGTATTATTGATCTCCAGTGAAAACAATAATAATATACTTATATGTAATACATATATTTATACCAAGTTAAGGCTATACATTAGACCGGAGTGAAATACGTAAATTTTTTCAAATCATATCGTAATAGCAGGGAAAAGTTGCTACATATCAATACAAATTCAGGAAAAAAAGAAATTTCAAATCGGTTAATATCTTCCGTTCGCGCATTGCATTTAAAATTTACAAATTTTATAATAAATTGAACAAATATTCGAAAAATTGTAAGAGGTGGAAATGATGTTAGATAAAGTTCATTTTTTGTAGACTATTACAACATCAGGTATAGTTTGAAAAGAAAAACGTCTACCGCTCTATCACAGCCCCTACAGCCCCTGAAAAGAAGTGGAAAATGTCATTTTTTGTATAAATTTACGGAATTGCGGGTGGTTCGTTTCTCTATTTTAATTTTTGTATAAGTCTTCTTGAGTATATAAGTAGAATAAATTATTCCCCTCTTAGCGCGCCCACTAACCACACTGTCTTAAAGAAGTTTTGTTCAGCTCTTGGCCCGCCCTTTTTGGACGACTCAGAACTCACCGCGTGAAGGTGACTGTACTACGAGTTCCACTCACTCCCTTCCCAACCAACCAACCAAAGATGACAAATTATTTATTCAGGAGTGGCAAAGTCTGCTTTAGTGTCAAATTGAGGCATAACTGTACGAGAAGTGAGTGTTGCTCTTATAAACCCATCACGTCTCTCGTTCCCATACACTTTTGAGGACGCTTGAGTTACTAGTTTTACGCAACGCTCCTTTAGATGGCTCTTTCAAAGAAATGTATAATCGTAGGAACCTGTTTGCAATTGTCAACCAACGAGAGTGTGATATTGGTCCCGGATGTCGGTTTGCTAGATCTGGGGAGCAAAAACCAGCATCAATAGCAATGGCAATGTCATGTAAGTATTTCTGATCTTTACTTAAGCTTATTGCGTCAAGCGTTCGTGGAAGAGAGCATTCAATCCTCTGAAAAGCAACGATGGACAAAGATTCACATTTAGCCAGCTGTTTGCCAAGAAGCCAACTGAAAGACTGAGGACCTGCTGTTTTACCATCAAGTATTTCAACTAGATGCCTCAAAGGTAATTCATTAAAATGGAGGAGACAGATAGCCCATTGTAATGGTCTTCTTAAACACGTTTTAATGAATTTTATTGCACCATTCTTCCACCCAGTATTTGTTGACGTACCATCACATCCAATCACTACAACATTAGATTGATTTATACCATTTTCTTCAAAATAATTTACAATGCTGTATGCTGTGTCCTTTCCACTTTTCGAAGTAAGTACTAAATGACAAAGGTACTTTGAGAATGGTTCTGTTATTACTGAAATGTGCTCTTCTTTTTTATAGATTGATAACGTTTGTTTCCTTTTTCAACTAAAACTAAAGTGTCATCCATCCTGCCATCAAAATACACACACATCGGATCGTTTAATTGCTCTATTGCATTCGCCGATTCGATAAGTTTTAGTCTACATTTTTCTTTTTCTCTTATAAATTTTGCTTCGATCAACAACAAAAGAAGTATCTTTGTCCGTTATAAGACCAACGTCTTTAAATGCACTAGACACAATAGCTGCTGCTGCTCTATCAGATACTCCAAAACGATCACTTGTTAAAGCCGTTGCTGGAAGTGCTAAGCACATCTGTGCATTTTTTGAACTTGCTGACTGAGAGGAAATAGAGCGTGGGGTCTGCAAATCGGGATCATTCTTATCATTGTCAACTTCAGGAGTTATCTCTGTTATACACTTGTCAAAGCTTCTTTGACAAAAGCAATTGAGTGTCATCTCGCACTTGCAGGACGAAATGTCAAATAATGTACTTGAAGATTGTTCAATAAAATCATTGTACTTCTTTTGTTTCTCAGGTGTGTCTTTGTCCCTTGAATAAGATTTACGAAGAGTGTAGTATCGATCATGTAGATTTTTGATCTTTTGTACAACTCTTGTGTGGGAAACTATTGGAATCGAAACCTTGGAATAAAGGGACTCAGTCTGATGAGCTACAGTATCTGCTACAACTGTGAAGCTTAACTTCTGACCAGAACTGGCAGCAGAAGATCCTACTGTCATTTTGTACCTCACTTCTTGCCAACATTGTATAATGTCGGTATTAGTGGGAAGGACCGATGACAGCAGTGGTTTAGGTGCACCAAAAATGGGCAGTGTATGTCCTTATGAGTAAGAGACGTGATTAAAATGTTTGAAGCGATTTAATGTTAAGTAATTGTGTAAACTAAGTAATTCAAAAGAACATCGAATAGAAGTTTTTTTGACCAAACAGCGCTGTTCGACAGGAGTGAAAGCAGAACTGGTAATGACCAGAGAGTGCTAGCTCTTCTGTGCATTCGTTTATCGGTATGCCAGAATCAAAAGCAAAATGAAAAGAAAGACGATGGAATACAAGTAACCAAGTGGAAGACGATCTAAAGCACAGACGTGTTATAGTAGCCGTAAACCCCTTTCACGCAAGCCTCATTTGGCATAGGCCTCTTTAGTAGATTTGGTGTAAAATTGGTGAAAGTTGATCGCTCAGAACCACAGAAATGGATAGATTAGTAAATTAAAAATCTACTACTCAATGCTGAAAGTGCTATGTATAAAAAGGGAGCTCGATCTTTAATCATTTACAACTTCTACAAGTTTTCGTAAATCAGCTAGATTTGGGATAAAATTTGTAAATTTTAAATGCAATGCGCGAACGGAAGATATTAACCGATTTGAAATTTCTTTTTTTCCCTGAATTTGTATTGATATGTAGCAACTTTTCCCTGCTATTACGATATGATTTGAAAAAATTTTCGTATTTCACTCCGGTCTACTATACATGTGATAACGTTATATGAATATGTTGTAAACTTATTAATAAATAGTGATTAGGTACGAAATGGGAGATCTAAAACATGTTGTCTTTTCAGTCTTATTATTTCATTGGTTTCATCTAAGAGAGTTATTGCAAGCAGGTTTTCATGATAGCTGATCCTTTGCAAATATGCTGTACTGAATCTTTTAATCTCAGTTTTTATGAAAGGAGTATGTAAGTCTCAATGAATGGCTTTATTGGTAATGAACCAGGGTGCACTCGTTATCAATCGAAGGGTTTTCGACTGATATCTTTGTAAGATTTCTATATTAGAATTAGAGGCTGTTCCCCAAAGTTGTACGCCATATGTCCATACTGGCTTCAATTGAGACAATTGAAGTCATAAAAGAGAATTCGAAGAACACACTCGAGCTTGACTTGTTTACAGTAGCACAGAAAACAAACTATCTGACATATCACGCTGAAATTTGCCATGTAAGCTTATAACAGTCCTACCAAAAAACAAAAAATGTATTTTTGCCATATGTCATCCGCGGACCGTTTTATTGATAACGTCTCGTTCATATTTGAGTAGAAGCTATATCTGTGAGGGGAAAATTTTTTTCAATTTGTATAAAAGACCATGATGCCAAACTTTGTCAAATGCTTGTTGGATATCCAAAAAGACAGCTGAATAATACTCTTTTCTCTCGAAAGAATCAACAATGAAATTAACCACTCGGTGGCATTGTTTGGGCGAAAACCAAATTGATATTCAGGTATTATATTATTTTGTTTTAAAGTTGGCGATATTCTCCGTAAAAATATTCTCTCAAATATTTTAGAGAAAAGTGTCAGTAAGCTTATTGGTCTGTAAGACGTTACTTCATTTTCAGGCTTATTTGGCTTGGGAATCATAACAATTTCCGCGCATTTCCATTGTGTAGGAAAATGGTTTAATCTTAATATAGCGTTGTAAATATGTGTAAGCAGCATAATGCCTTTTTTTGGTAAACACTTTGCTACTTTAGAATCAATTTTATCATAGCCTGGTGATCTATTTTTACTTAAGTTTTCTATTTCGGTACGAATTTCTGCAGGTGTAATATGCTTAATTGGCAACGATAGTTGGCACGGGACATCGAGAAATTGAAGAACGTCAGAGTCGTTATTGTTACTGCTGTTAAAGGGTGTGAAAGTTTTTTCTAGATGCTTTGCAAAAGCATCAGCTTTGCTCTTATCTGTTCTGCACCATCTATCATTGCAATCTTTAATAGGTACACTTCTCTTCTTTGGGTGTTTTAGGTACTTCGTTGCCCTCCATATTTTATAATCATCATTATTATTGTCATTAAGGTTTTGAATGTAGCTTGAGATCGATTTATTTCTAAAGTCTTTCAATTTGTCTTTGAGTTCACTAGTGGCTTTATTTAGAACTGTTTTATCTCTTGGATTTCTACTAGTTTGCCATTTCTTTCGTAATCGTCTCTTTTGTTGAATTAAGCGCCTGATTTCTGCAGAAACATGAACAGAGGTATGTCGACTATCGTTGTTATTTTTTTAGGTGTAGATGCAAGAGCTGCATCATGTATGAAAGCAGATAAACTTTCAACAGCATTGTCGAGTTCACTCGGGTTTTTGATTGGCATGTTAAGTACAATATTTTGCATTAACCTGTCTTGAAAATTACGAATTTGACTCTCGTTATTCAGTGTGTGGTACTTTCGTTGTTTGGTGTTAACAGTGCTACTGTAGCTAATAATAACTGGAGAGTGATCTGAGCTTAGTTCTTCAGAGCTAGCAATGTCCAGTAGAGGAGTTTGGATACCATTATATACAGGAAAGTCCAGTAGATCGGGAGATTTCAATGGATCACTTGGCCAATAAGTAGGCTCTCCAGTAGATAACGTTTTGTAGTTGTTTTTAACTGAGCACTTATAAAGCTCTCTTCCCTTCGGGTTTGGGATACGTGATCCCCACCATGTATGTTTGGCGTTGTAGTCACCCCTACCAGAAATCTTGTACCAAGAGTATTGAAAAAAGTGTCGTATTCAGGTGTTGTAATGCTATGCCTGGGAGGCGAATACAGTACATAAATGTGTAAGTCAATATTATTGCATTTTATTTTAATGCCAGCGGCTTGTATTGAATTCGTTTTGGTTGGCTCTAGTACATCATACTTTATGTTTGATTTTACAAATCAGCACAACCAGCATGAGCCCTGTTATTAGGATGGTTAGTGGCAACAATATCATAATTTTTTATATTAAATTAAGTTCTACTTGTAAAATGCGTCTCTGAAACTAGCATGATGTCAATAAAATTATCATTTAAAAATACTTCAGTTTCCTGTGTTTGACGGGATAAGCCATTGGCATTCCATATTGCTATTCTGAGATCTATTTGCATAGTTTCTCAATAAGTAAAGACATCATATTAAGTAAAGTGTTTGTTAGTTCAATTTGCTTCGATAATAACACTGGTTTACAGCCAAAATGCACCAGAGACGCCGTTATGAAATTCCTATGTAAAATCACCGTCTGATTCCGAAAATCAAGGTTATTTTTTATTCTATGGTAACGTTTTTGAGATATTTAAGAATTACCGTTATTTCAAAAAAACAAAAAATTGGGCCCACTTAATCATATATATCTCGAAAACGAATTGAGCGATTCCAAAACTGTTTAAAGCTTTTAAAAGGTAATAAAATTTCCTATAAACTGTGTGTAAAACACTTTTTGCTAGGCCCTGCAGATTCAAAGATAACGAACTGTCATAACGGATTTTTTAAATTTTTTTAGTAAAAATATAAAAAAATTTGTACTTTGAGAGAAAGGATCTCGAAAACTTTTTACTTTTTCGTGTATTTTTTGTTTTCACTCTAAGCTCTGTTTTATTACAAAAAAAATAAACTTTGATTAAACAAAATCGATGAGCTAATACAAAAGTTACAAGCATTCAAGTAAATATATCCATATAGTAAAACTTAAGTATCCTACAAATAGTAGCATATGTACATATGATTCTTAAACTATCTATTTAGGCGACATATGAAATTTATTACACCAATGAAGAGGAGGGAACCAACTTGCCATTCAACGGACTGCTATATTTGTACTACAAAAGTATTTGGGGTTGGAAAGTCAAGAAAAGTAACCTATGCGAGCGTATCTACAGTGTCATTACCAGAACTAAATTCAACGGAAGCTACATTGCCAGAATCAAATTTAACTTTAGTTTCGGTTCCAGTTTCATTGTCAACAGCAGTATCTGATTACGCGGCATCATGTTGTACTGAATTGCAAACGGAAAACGAAAGAAACCCTTTGTCACAAGCACAACTCAATGATTGGATAAGGGATGTGGAATTGTCAAAAGAAAAGGCCGAACTACACGCCTCTCGTATGCAACAATTTAAATTTGTTTCATCCGATGTTAAGGTAACATATTATATGACTCGTCACGAACAATTCTCCCAGTTCTATACGAAGAAGGACAGTGTTTGTTATTGCAAAAACATTGCTGGTCTATTTAAACAGTTTGGTGAACCATATGATTCAAAAGAGTGGCGATTGTTCATAGACGGCAATTAATTAAGTTTAAAGGCCGTATTATTGCATATTGGCAACCAAAAGCCATCTAACCCGATCGCGCATGCAGTAAATACGAAGAAAACATATGAGACAATGCAAAAATTGCTTGAATTAATTAAATACGAAGAACATGATTGGAAAATATGTGCCGATCTAAAAGTCGTTGGAAAGCTATGTGGTATACAACCTGGATACACAAAATACTGTTGCTTTCTATGCAAATGGGATAGCCAAGCACGTCAAGACCACTACATCATAAAGGATTGGCCAGAACGAATCGCGTTTCAAGTTGGGGTGGATAACATAAAACAAACACATCAAGCTCGGCCTTATCAAAAACTTTGTCAAGGCTTTGGACAAAGAAGGCGAAGCTTTTCATTATTTGAAAACAATCTTTCCACAGATTTCAGAAGCAAAAATAAAGGAAGGGATTTTTGTGGGGCCGCAAATAAGGAAAATAACGGCCAATACCCATTTCAAAGAACTATTGTCACCAGTGGAGGCAGCGGCGTGGGACTCTTTTGAAAAGGTCGTTACTTCTTTTTTAGGCAAACACAAAAGTCCTTCGAGCTGATAGAGAACGATTTAATCAAAAACAATGCGGAAATGGGTAAATAAAAAACACATATAAGACCGTTATATATATATATTATATATATATATATGTATATAGGGCCGTTTTCTCAGTTAACTTTAAAACTAAACAAAAAATTTGAAAGCAAATTTTTAAATTTACATGAGAATATATAGCTCTTAATCTGAATTTATTGCCCTGCTCCGAACAAACAAGAACAAATTTTTCTGAATTGGAAGATTAACCCAGCCTAAGAAAATTATATGCTAATGTGTCACTTATGTATTTATCTATATTAATTCCTTTTTTAATTTTCTTTCAGGAGTAAATATGTCTTTAAAAATTCATTTTATGCACTCCCATTTAAATTTTTTCCCGCAAAATCTTGGCGACGAAAGTGACGAGCATGGCGAAAGGTTTCACCAGCAAATGAAAATGATTGAAAGTCTGTATCAAGGATTCTGGGATGTCGCTATGATGGGTGACTACTGTTGGTTTCTCATAAGAGAAACCGATCCTTATGTAAATAAGCGTCAAAACAAGACACATAACTTTTTCAATTATAAAATAAGATCATAGAGTTAAGACAGAATACATACAGTACATATGCTATTATTTGTAGGATACTTAAGTTTTACTATATGGATATATTTACTTGAATGCTTGTAACTTTTGTATTAGCTCATCGATTTTGTTTAATCAAAGTTTATTTTTTTTGTAATAAAACAGAGCTTAGAGTGAAAACAAAAAATACACGAAAAAGTAAAAAGTTTTCGAGATCCTTTCTCTCAAAGTACAAATTTTTTTATATTTTTACTAAAAAAATTTAAAAAATCCGTTATGACAGTTCGTTATCTCTGAATCTGCAGGGCCTAGCAAAAAGTGTTTTACACACAGTTTATAGGAAATTTTATTACCTTTTAAAAGCTTTAAACAGTTTTGGAATCGCTCAATTCGTTTTCGAGATATATATGATTAAGTGGGCCCAATTTTTTGTTTTTTTGAAATAACGGTAATTCTTAAATATCTCAAAAACGTTACCATAGAATAAAAAATAACCTTGATTTTCGGAATCAGACGGTGATTTTACATAGGAATTTAATAACGGCGTCTCTGGTGCAGAAAAAAAGTTGAAATTTGTGATCCAGTGTAATCGCTCTATATTGTCCATTTGTGTATTTCTATTATTGTTTGTACTTCTACCTTTCAAAATGTTAGAATATGACTCTTTGTTGTTGTTATTGTCACCTGGAACATTGCTAGTGTTTTGCTTATTTGTGTTTACACTCTCTTTCGTATGGCTGGAAGCTGTCGGTTTATTTCTAGTTAGCTGCTGATAAACTATGCAGCCTTTGTAATTAGCAGTGTGGTGTTGTTGGCAGTGTACACACGTTGGCCAAACGTCTTTAGGTTTTTTGCATTCAGCTGTTGGGTGCATTTGACTACATTTTACACATTGAAATGGTTTTCTGCAGTAAGTTTTAGTATGCCCAAATTCTTGGCATCTGTAGCATTGGATCATGTCATTTGTTTGTCTAGGAGGTTCTATTTTAATAATAGCGTTATTTAAATGTCTCAACTCATAAATTTTTTTGTTGTTGGCGCTCGGCTCCAAGTCAACAAAAAACATTGATAAGGGCTGTTTAGATAGTCTACTTTTGACATTATATACGTTTCGCACGCTATGTCCCAGTTGTGTAATCTCACTTTTGATATCTTCTATAGGAGTAGAATAGTGCAAACCTTTTAAAACTACTTTATAGGAACGTTCTTGTTTAAGTTGATACGTATGATAACTTAACTTGCCAATTTCTAATTGTTTTACAACTTTTCTATAAGAATCTACGTTATTTATAATAAGCCTGATTTGTCCATCTTTAAGTGACTTATAACTAAATTCTTTCTTAGGAATTAAGGTACAAATATATGTTATCATATCACTTATATTTACAACTCCTGGGATTATCAGTGGTGGTGGTTTGGGAATGCTGGGTGTTGTTGTTTCGTTCGCTTCCATATTGCTCTCACGAGTTTCGGGAATATCATCATCATCATCACTCAGAAGATCGTATCGGTTAGGCTGTATTAATATTTTTTTTTTTGTGAATACAAGCCAGGAGACTCACTGCTGACACGCTTTCCATTTTTGTTAGTGACATTTTGCCAGTTGTAGAGATTACTCTCACCTTCCGCGTTCATTTCACACGTTTAAATAAATTTCTCTCGCACTATGCTTTGTTACTACTTTGTTTTTTGTTAAATTTTCCGCTTAACTTTGCACAAAGTACGTCTGTTCGCAGGCACAATCAGCTGTGTCATAATATTTAAGCTCCAGTTTGAAACAACAGCAACAACAAATCACTGGAGTATTGCAGACAAAGTTGATGCATTGGTTGTCTCGGCGCCGAAGTACTGCAGACAGTTTAAGAAGCCGATCGGGGCAGCTATGAAAGTCTGATGGCAGCAATAAAGAGACGTTGTGGGAGTGACCACAGGCAACAAATATTTCAGATGGAACTGACAAATCGCTATCAGAAGACAAATGAGAGCTTGCGGGAATACGCGACAGAGATTGAACGGTTGGCACATTTGGTGTGGTTTTGGTGTCAATGTCAACGGACATGTTTTTGATCGCTCTTGAAATGTCAAATTCTTATATCTATTGGCAAATTGCATATTAGCACACATGGATATGCAAATTGAGCGAAAGCACGCAAAATATTAAATATTAAAAATAACTGATTAAATAAACATTCTTAAAGTAAATAAATAAAAGAAATAAATTGAAATTCAAAGCAGTAGCTGTTGCCTCTGTCCTCCCAAAAGTAACGGATAATCACTGAGAGCAATGTCGGAGTGCGGAAGACGCCGAAAAGGAATCAGAGGAGAAACCGGTGTACGCTTTGAAGGTGTGTGTGGCAGAGCATACAACAAAACAATGGCATGCGCTGCTATAGATGACTATAGCATACAAATATTGGATAATTGTCCGTTTCTACGGTTCACGTGCGACGACTGCATTACATATATTATATATCCAATGTTGATGATGCCCTAAAAGAAATGCTCAACGTAGCAGAGACCAACAAAGTCAACATAAAAGAACAAAAACTGTTAAATGAGCACAAAAAAGAAATTAAACGGTTGATGGATAGTATCAAAAAAACAAACCAATGGAAGTTAGAAATTATAGAAAGAGTAGAGAGCCTGTGCTATGTTAGTAAGCAAAGTAATGAGCAAACAACAAGAGTAGATAATTCAAATAGTGAACTATGCAAACAGAAAAATTAACTTATAAGTGAGTTTTGAAGGCAACAAACAAAAATAAAGAGAAAAACTGTATGGGTTTATTATATGCTAACGCTTTAAAAGGTATACCTCCTATTACTGTTAAGCCAAAAAATAAACAACCGGTTATAAAGACTAGGCTTGATCTTAATAAAATTGATGCCTCAAACATGACAATTGATAGGATATTAAATTAGCATAATGAGGAGGTGGTAATAAACGCTGATATTGTTATAGAGAAAGTAAAACTTAAATCAGATTTAGCCAACAATCTCAATAAAGAAGTATATGATATCACAAAAGCGAAAATGAATAGTCCAAAAATTCTGGTAACGCATTTGAATGCTGAATGTGAAGAAAGTGAGCTACTAAATAAAATTAAAGTTTAAAATTGCTTTTAAAATTCTGTAAACTTAAAATGCAGTAAAATGTTTAGGTCGAAAAGCAATAAGGAGACATTCAATGCGATAATTGAAATCGAACACAAATTTTTTTAATAATAATAACTGGTCTTAGATTCAAAGAAACTAGATATTGGTCGGGATCGCTGTCCCGTCTATGATGGGCAAACAGTAAAAAGATGCTACAAGTGTTTGGTTGAAGGCTCTAATAACTGCAGCAAAAATGTATGTGGGCACACAAATCAGAGAGCTGCACTGAGAGTAATGGTAGGATGTTAGCAACTAAAAACAGAGGGCAATACAATTGTTTAAAGTGCGTATATCTTAATATAAATAGTATTATAGCTAATACAGTTGAACGCGAAAGGCTTATTGAGACTGTTGACCCGGATATAGTTCTATGTTCTGAAACATGTACAATAGATGGGATAAACAGCTCAGAATTTAAGTTCACAACATATCAGCTAGTAAGGTGCGATTCATACAGTAGACATACAGGCGGAGTAATTATGATAATGCGAAACACACGAGATTTTAAAACAAAATATATATAGTATATATAAAAGAAAGTCATGTTAGTTACACTATTTATAACTCGAGAACCCCTGAACCGATTTGGCTGAAAATTGGTGGAGAGGTAGCTTAGAATCAGGAGACGGACATAGGATACTTTTCATCCCAGTCGAACGCGTTTCCGTGAAGTCACTATAAAATGTGGTATAACAAAAAAGCATCTGATATGCAATAACAAAACGAAAATGACAGCTAAACGTAATTTTTTCTACGGTTAAGTAGAAAATTTGATAATATAAATTTTGTCAGAAATATATAATCACAGTAATTTGTATTCTCTTTGAATCATTATTCTAAATGCCGCGACCAAGACGATCGAATCTTTCCCGACAAAGCCGTAATGCAAGAAGGATACGAAACATTGCGGATGTGCGTTCTACTGATGATCTTCGTCGTATGTATACAGTTCATCCAAAGAATGATGAATGCTTCTATATGCGGTTGTTGCTGGTAAATGTGCGTGGGCCAACGTCATTTAAGTCACTAAGGACTGTTAACGGTACAATATTCCCAACATCTCGTGCTGCATGTGAAGAACTCAATTTACTAGAAAACGATACTCATTGGGATACGACAATCGTTAAAGCCATTACCTCTGCACCTCCAAGTCAGATACGTACATTATTTGCTATCATCATTTCGACATGCTTTCCATCGAACCCATCTAACCTATTGCATAAATACAAGGATAATATGTCAGAAGATATTTTACATCAAATTCGTGTCAGTTCCAGAAATCCGGATCTTGAGATGAATGAGGAGATATATAATCGGGCTTTACTCTTGATCGAAGACATGTGTTACCGTGTTACCTTATGTGCGGTAGCTTATTAGTCAGGTTAGGAATGCCAGCGCCAAATCGTGAAATGAATGACGCATTTAATCGAGAGTTGAAACGGGAACGTGAATATGATCACCAGGAATTAGATTTAATAGTTCAAACGAATTTACCACTGTTGAATCGCCAACAAAAAGAAGTTTATGATACGTTAATGAAGGCAATTGATGATGGAAATGGTGGTTTATATTTCCTTGATGCCCCTGGTGGAACTGGTAAGACATTCCTGCCACTGTTCGTGCGAGATCCAACATTGCGCTTGCAGTTGCTTCTTCTGGAATAGCAGCTACATTATTAGAAGGATGCCGTACGGCTCATTCAGCATTAAAATTGCCATTAAATCTTCAAAAAATTGAAGAACCAACATGTAATATTTCAAAAAACTTAGCAATGGCCAAAGTTTTATCAGCATCGAAAATCATCATCTGGGACGAATGCCCAATGGCGCATAAACGTGCATTAGAAGCACTTAATCGAACATTGAAAGATATACGCAATGACTCGAGATGTTTTGGAGGCGCAATGATTTTACTGTCTGGCAACTTCCGCCAAACACTGCCAGTAATTCCAAGATCAACGGCTGCTGACGAAATAAACGCTTGCCTCAAATCATCGAAAATATGGCGCTATGTGAAGAAACTTCAGCTGACAACAAACATGAGAGTTGCATTACTTAATGATACATTTACTGAAGATTTCTCTGAGCAATTACTGACTATCGGTAATGGTCGAGTACCTGTCGACGAATCGAGCGGATTGATTTCATTTCCTCAGAATTTCTGTAACTTTGTCTCACCGAAAGACGAACTTATCAATAAAGTATTCCCAAACATCATTAATAACTATAAAAATAATGAATGGTTGAGTGAGCGAGCAAATTTAGCGGCTAAGAATAAAGATGTAGATGACCTAACCTACATAATTCAAAATGATATCATTAGAAAAATGCATTCACTCAAATCCATTGCCTTGTAACAAATGAAGATGAAGCCACCAACTATCCAATTGAATTTTTAAAGTGAGGAAAATCATGCTGATAGATTAAGTCAACCACGAGATCGTACTAGGTCACGTTCTCAAAATCAGCCAATAAATATTAATTCTGTAAATTTGAATGGTGCAGCATTTCAATATAATCCACAACTTGAGTATTCATCTCACAAATACGTTGTCATTGGAAGTATGGATAAAATTCGCGGATTTTGTCAAGCATTGAAATTCAAAACTGACACACCAGGCATGTGTTGCGCTGCAGGAAAAGTTCGTTTACCAGACATACAATATCCACCCGAACCATTAGCTACATCATTATCGGGAACATCACCCGATTCCAAACATTTTCTTGAAAAAATTTCCACACATAATTCATGTTTTCAAATGACATATTTTGGTGCTGGAAAAATTATAACCGATAACTTCATGCCAACGTTCAAGGTAATACATAAACTTCAACGTTCAACAACATTCGCTGACACATCTAATGAATCATTCGATTTTATGGACACAAATTATGGCTGTTTTCAGATTCAAGGGCAAGCATATCACTTAATAGGTTCATTACTACCCCTACCCGATCAAAAGCCAAAATTTTTGCAAATTTATTTCATTAATGACAACGATGATGAACTTGAAGCACGGTGTGCATTTTCCAGAAATATAAACAGAGTCATTATGAGAGAGTTACAAGATTTATTACACACACACAATGTTTTGGTGCAATCTTTTACAACAACAATCGAAAGTTTGTCATCTGATAATCATAAAATTAAAATTGATGTAAATAAAACGCGTGCCGGCGAGCATCGTGGAAGATACAATCAACCAACTTCAAGCAACGAGGTTGCAATTGTTATATCTGGAGATAAATTTCAACCAAGAGATATTTTTTTGCAAAGAAGAAATGATACACTGCAACGTGTTAATGAAACGCATCGAAAATATGATGCATTACAATATCCTCTTATGTTATGTCGTGGTGAAGATGGTTATTCGATTGATATAAAAGAAATAAATCCAGCAATTGGTCAAGAAACATATAAAACTGTAAGCGCAATGAATTATTATGCATACAGAATCATGATAAGAGAAAATCAAGAGAATCACATTTTAAAATGTCGTAAATTATTTCATCAGTATATTGTTGACATGTATGCGAAAATAGAAACAGAACGATTGAATTACATTAGATTCAACCAAAGAAAATTACGCTGTGACGAATACATACATTTACGGGATGCAATTAGCAACGATACCAACGCTAATAACATTGGTCAAATGGTAATATTACCTTCATCGTATACAGGCAGTCCAAGGCATATGCATGAATACGCCCAAGATGCAATGTGTTATGTCAGAAATTATGGTCGACCCGACTTTTTCATAACTTTCACATGCAATCCGAAATGGGATGATATTAAGAATAATTTATATACTGGGCAATCAGCTACTCGGAGGATGGTTCCATGTGTAGAAGTCCACGCAAGTGGGGAAAGTTACTGATCGCCATTCACTTGGGAATGGCCAGGACGATTCTTCTGCATATGGTTCAAGCAGCTCACAACGGCCGGGATTAGCCCACGTATCCTCTGGGTAGCTTCCGAACAACCGTTCGGGAGTGAGCTAAAGTGAGAAGGCGAAACATTCCAGGATAGCTGGTTGTGCGTTGGGTTTGGGACCCGCCACTTAAAAATCCCCCCCCCCCCCAATGAAAACTTTAAAAAAGCCTCGGATGAGACCTCCCTATACTGATGACGACCCCTGCAAACGAACTAAGGACTATGATTTGAGGGCATGCACTTGGAATATCCGGTCCCTTAATGGGGAAGGTGCCTCTGCCCGGCTGGTTGATGTCCTCGTGAGAGTAAAGGCTGACATCACTGCCATCCAAGAGATGCGATGGACGGGGCAAGGAAAGAAAACCATAGGACCTTGCGACGTCTACTACAGCTGCCATGTAAAGGAGCGCAAATTCGGTGTCGGATTTGTTGTGGGAGAGAGACTTCGTCGCCAAGTACTGTCGTTCACTCCGGTGGACGAGCGTCTCGCAACAATCTGCATCAAAGCCCGTTTTTTTAACATATCGCTAATTTGCGCCTACACCCCGACGGAAAAGAAGGACGATGCGACCAAAGATTCTTTCTATGAGCGCCTGGAACGCTCCTATGAGCGCTGCCCCCGCCACGACATAAAAATCGTGCTTGGCGACTTCAACGCCAGGGTGGGCAAGGAGGGAATTTTTGGTCCCACAGTCGCAAAATTCAGCCTGCACAACGAAACATCCGGTAACGGACAGAGGCTCATTGACTTCGCCGGGGCTCGAAACATGGTAGTCTGCAGCACCAGATTCCAGCACAAGAAGATCCACCAAGCCACCTGGCTGTCTCCTGATCGAAAAACACGAAACCAGATCGATCATGTTGTGATAGATGGAAGACACGCTTCTAGTGTATTAGATGTACGTACGATGCGAGGACCCAACATTGACTCGGATCACTACCTTGTTGCAGCCAAACTGCGCACACGCCTCTGTGCAGCAAAAAACGTGCATCTACCTACGCAAAGAATGTTCGACATCGAAAAGCTGCAATCACAACAGACAGCCAGAAGATTCGCCACTCGACTCTCACTCCTGCTCTCAGAGAGTACTGCCCAACAAACCGGCATCCACGAACAATGGAGCAACATTTCTCGTTCTCTACGTACCGCCGCCGAAGAAGAAATCGGATGCCGGATAGCCCGAAAAAACAATTGGTACGACGAGGAATGTCATGCTGCCGCAGAAAGAAAAGATGCCGCCTGTAGAGCCACGCAGCGATCGGGCGCAACGCGGGCCATGTGGGATCGCTACAGAGAGCTGAAAAAGGAAGAGAGACGTATTATCCGAAAGAAGAAACGAGAGGCCGAAATACGTGAGTGCGAAGAGCTTGAGATGCTGGCCAACAGGAACAACGCCCGAAAATTTTACCAGAAAGTTCGGCGGCTTACAGAAGGTTTTAAGACCGGGGCGTTCTCCTGTAAGAACAAAGACGGCGAACTGGTGACTGACGTACAGAGCAATCTTAAATTATGGAGGGAACACTTCTCGAACCTATTAAACAGGGGCAGCTGCGCATGTCACCGAGAAAGTGAAGATCCCGATACCCCAATCGTTGACGACGGAATTGTCGTTCCGCTACCCCATCATGACGAGGTGAGAATAGCGATAACGCGGCTAAAGAACAACAAAGCCGCGGGCACCGACGGACTGCCGGCTGAGCTATTCAAACATGGCGGCGAGGAGCTGGTAAGGTGCATGCATCAGCTTCTATGCAAAATATGGTCGGATGAAAGCATGCCTGCCGATTGGAATTTAAGTGTTCTCTGCCCAATCCATTAGAAGGGCGATCCTGCAATTTGTGCCAATTACCGCGGGATTAGTCTTCTAAATATCGCCTATAAGGTTCTAGCGAGCGTATTGTGTGAAAGGCTGAAGCCCACCGTCAACCAACTGATTGGACCTTATCAGTGTGGCTTCAGACCTGGAAAGTCTACCATCGACCAAATATTCTCAATACGCCAAATCTTGGAAAAGACCCATGAAAGGAGAATCGACACACACCATCTTTTCGTCGACTTCAAAGCTGCGTTCGACAGTACGGAGAGGAGTTACCTATATGCCGCGATGTCTGAATTTGATATTCCCGCAAAACTAATACGGCTATGTAAGATGACGTTGCTCAACACCAGCAGCGCCGTCAGAATTGGGAACGACCTCTCCGAGCCGTTCGATACCAAACGAGGTTTCAGACAGGGTGACTCGCTGTCGTGTGACTTCTTTAACCTGATGTTGGAGAGCATCATACGAACCGCAAAACTTAGTCGCTCAGGCACAATATTTTATAAGAGCGTACAACTGCTGGCGTATGCCGATGATATTGACATCATCGACCTTAACAACCGCGCTGTTAGTTCTGCCTTCTCCAAACTGGATAAAGAGGCAAAGCGAATGGGTCTGGTGGTGAACGAGGACAAAACGAAGTACCTCCTGTCTTCAAACAAACAGTCGGCGCACTCGCGTATCGGCACCCACGTCACTGTAGACAGTTATAATTTTGAGGTTGTAAAAGACTTCGTCTATTTAGGAACCAGCATTAACACCGAAAACAATGTCAGCCTTGAAATCCAACGTAGAATCTCTCTTGCCAACAAGTGCTACTTTGGACTAAGTAGGCAATTGAGTAGTAAAGTCATCTCTCGACGAACAAAACTAACACTCTACAAGACTCTCATCATGCCCGTCCTAACGTATGGCGCAGAAGCTTGGACGATGACAACATCCGATGAAGCGACGCTTGGAGTGTTCGAGAGAAAGATCCTGCGTAAGATTTTTGGACCTTTGCACTTTGGCAACGGCGAATATCGCAGACGATGGAACGATGAGCTGTATGAGCTTTACGACGACATAGCCATAGCGCAGCGAATAAAGACCAAACGGCTACGTTGGCTGGGTCATGTCGTCCGAATGGATACAAACGCTCCGGCTTTGAAAGTATTCGATGCGGTACCAGCTGGTGGTAGCAGAGGAAGAGGAAGGCCTCCTTTGCGTTGGAAAGATCAGGTGGAGAAGGACTTGGCTTCACTTGGTGTGTCCAACTGGCGCCGGTTAGCACGAGAAAGAAACGACTGGCGCGCTTTGTTAAACTCGGCCAAAATCGCGTACGCGGTCATAGCGCCAATTAAGAAGAAGAATCAGCTACTGATAGGCATGACGTTACTGCAAGGGTGTTTAGCCGAAAGCTGCAGTCTCTAATGGATTTCATTGTAAAACATAAAGTTTACGGAGATGTACAATGTTTCATGTATTCTGTGGAATGGCAAAAAAGAGGCTTGCCTCATGCGCATATTTTGATTTGGTTAAAACAAAAACTAACCACAGATAAAATTGATCATATTATATGTGCTGAAATTCCAGATATAAATGAAGATCCAAAATTGCATACTACTGTAACCAAAAACATGATTCATGGACCGTGTGGTACGTTAAATCAAAATTCTCCATGTATGGTTGATGGTAAATGTTCAAAAAATTACCAAAGGCAATTAATTGCTGAAACAATGACTGGAAATGATGGATATCCATTGTACCGTAGAAGATCACCAGAAGATAATGGAAAAACAGTCACTGTGAAAATAAATAATCAAAATGTGGAGATCAATAACCGTTAGATAGTTCCGTATTCCAAATTATTATCGAAAACATTTAAGGCACATATAAATGTTGAATATTGTAACTCCGTAAAATCCATCAAAAACATATGCAAATATATCAATAAAGCAAGTGACATGGCAGTATTTGGAGTTGTAAATCGAAATAATGAAATTACTAATTACCAAATGGGAAGATACATTAGTAGCAACGAAGCAGTTTGGAGAATATTATCATTTCCGATTCATGATCGCCATCCAGCTGTTATTCATTGGTCAGTCCATTTAGAAAATGAACAAAGTGTTTATTTCACTGAAAATACTGCTCAACAAATGGCCGAACGACCACCAGCAACAACACTAACTGCATTTTTCAACTTATGTGAAACAGATTCATTTGCAAGAACATTGCTTTATTCAAATGTTCATAAATATTATACTTGGAATGCATCATCAAGGTCCTGGGTACGAAGGCAAAGAGGAATACCTGTAGATGGATATCCAGGTGTTCATTTGGGTGATGCAATCGGACGACCTTACACTGTGCATCCAAGTAAAGTGGAATGTTTCTATTTACGTTTACTCTTAGTTGATATTCCCGGCCCAAGATCAGTCGAAAGTTTGAAACGAGTTAATGGTCATCTTTTTTGTACTTATCAGCAAGCATGCAAAGAATTGAATTTGCTTGAAAATGATAATCAGTGGGATGCAACTCTTATGGATGCATGTGCAACAAGCTCTCCACACCAAATAAGAACACTATTTGCCATCATTATTGCTACATGTTTCCCAGCAAACCCAAAAGAATTGTGGAGTACTTACCAAGAATACATGACAGAAGATATCCTACATCAAGTACGTCGCATTACTGCAAATCCAAATTTGAATTATACAGATGAATTATATAATGAGGCATTAATTAAAATCGAAGACTTTTGCCTGATGATTGCAAATAAAACTCTGAGTGAGTTAGGTATGATCGCACCAAATCGTCCGATGCATGATGCATACAATGCAGAATTAAGACGTGAAAAAGAATATGATCGAAATGATCTGAACACATTAGTAACAACAAATCTACCAAAATTAAATACAGAACAAATGCAGGCATATGATACAATTATAGACAATGTTGCAAATGAAAGAGGTGGAATATTCTTCTTGGATGCACCAGGTGGGACTGGAAAAACGTTTTTGTTGTCGTTAATTTTGGCCACAATTCGATCACAAAATAATATTGCATTGGCTTTGGCATCATCTGGATTAGCGGCAACTTTATTGCACGGCGGTCGCACTGCACATTCTGCATTAAAGTTACCATTAAATATGCAAATAAATGAAGAAAAACTTGCAACATTTCTAAAAATTCTGGAATGGGAAAGGTTTTACAAACATGTAAAATTATTGTATGGGATGAATGTACGATGGCTCATAAAAAATCACTGGAAGCCTTAAATAGAACACTGAAAGATTTTCGAAATAACACAAACATATTTGGTGGTGCACTAATTCTATTGGCCGGTGATTTTCGACAAACTTTGCCTGTTATTCCCAAATCAACAGCAGCTGATGAATTGAGAGCGTGCCTTAAATCTTCTAATCTGTGGAGATATGTTCAAAAACTCACATTAACTACTAAAGTTCGTGTGCAGTTACAGAATGATCCAACAGCTGCTGAATTTTCCGAACATTTGTTGCAAATTGGAAATGGACGAAAGCCAATTGATAAGAATACAGGCATGATCACACTTCCAACTAATTTTTGTACCGTAACAGAATCAAGAGTACAATTAGTGCAAAATCTATTCCCAAATATTGCATAAAACTATCGAAATCAAGATTGGCTAAGCGTGAGAGCTATATTAGCTGCCAAAAATGTCGATGCCAATGAAATCAATGCCAGTATTTTGACTCAAATTCCAGGTGAAGTTGTCACCTATAAATCAATCGATTCAATCACTAATCCCGACGATGTAGTGTTGAATTCATTTAATTTGCCTGGCTTGCCACCACATCTTTTGCAATTGAAAGTCGGCGCAGTGATCATTATGTTGCGAAATATCAATCAGCCGAAACTATGCAATGGGACAAGATTAGCAGTGAAACGGACAATGAACAATGTAATTGAAGCAACAATTTGAAAGGCAAATTTAAAGGTGAAGATGTTTTGATTCCGCGCATTCCAATGATTTCAACAGATTTGCCTTGTGATTTTAAGCGACTTCAATTTCCCATTCGCCTTGCTTTTGCTATTACAATCAATAAGTCTCAAGGTCAAACACTTCAATTATGTGGAATTGAATTAACTTATCCATGCTTTGGACATGAGCAACTGTATGTAGGATGTTCTCGAGTAGGGAAACCATCGTTACTTTATATTTATACACCGCATGAAAATAAAACCAAAAATTTTGTGTATCAGAAGGCTTTAGAATACTAACAACTTATTCTACATTATTACATTATTACAAACATTAGAGTAAGTCACTAAAATAAATAAAACATTGTTATTAGAATAAGTCACAAAATAATGGTCGAGCATGAATTAAATGATGAAACAAGAAAAAAACAAAGAACACTTTTCATTTATATTTTTCTTTCACCCAGCGAAGCGGGTGAGGGTCCGCTAGTTATATATAAAAATGAATGTTTGTCTGTATGTCATCGATGAACTCAAAAACTACTGGACCGATTATTATAAAAATTGGTATATATATGTACTTTTTCACGGAGAAGGTTTGTAGAATATGCTTATTGATGCCACTCACCACCAGGTGGCGCTGCAGAGTAGCAGTTTCTGCCCGTTCAACCGATTGTCATACAAATTAGTATGACCATGTATTTTTACACAGAGGAAACGAATATGACATGCTCATAGACCCTACTGCATTCCTGAATTCGCTTGATTTGTCAGGCATGCCGCGCACGTTTTTACATTGAAAACTGGCGAACCTATCATTCTTCTTCGAAACATAAATCCACCACGACTTTGCAACGGAACCAGACTCTCAGTCAAGAAAATGATGAACAGTGTTATCGAGGCAACAATTTTGATAGGAAAATTTAAAGGTGAAGACGTACTGTTGCCACGCGGTGCGACTCGATTTCGCAATGACTATTAACAAAGCACAACGACAATCGTTACAAGTGCGTGGATTAAATTTGAAGAATCCATGCTTCTCACATGGACAGCTCTATGTGGCTTGCTCACGTGTCGGAAAACCTTCTGATTTATTCGTCTACGCACCAGATGGAAAAACAAGAAATATTGTGTGTCCCACAGCACTTTAATAAACATCGAATTGAAACTAAATTTTGTAATGTCACAATTTTTTTTGAAATAAACACAATCCATAAAATGATTTAGAATGAATTGAATACTTGTGTACTGATTTTTCTTTAAAGTTATTTTTCTTAAATTTATTTTAATTCTTGGCGTAGCAACGCGCGTCGGGTACAGCTAGTTTTTAATAAATATATAGGTAAAAATATATGGAGCTTAGTTATTCAACTGAAAAATTGCAAAACCAAATGGAAAATCGGACTGATCTATAACTCACCTGGTGCAAGTGATGCTGATTTTCTTACTTATATGGAGGCCATTTTGCCGGAAATATGCGACAACTTCGTAAATATTATTATTAGTGGCGACTTTATAATAAACCTTAACATAGTTTGGACATATAGTAAGAAGCTTAAAGAGATTTTCGCTCAAAAAGCAATGAAGCAACTAATAAATTTTCATACACGGGCTACTGAGTACACTGAAACATTGATAGACTTACTATACTCGAATGCTGATGAAGTATGAGGTGTGTTCAAAAAGTATCACGAATTTTGAATTTTCGCAGGTTACGTATATTCGAATTTCGATTTTTTTGTGGCGATATGTTTGTAGAATAGAAAGAAGAAAGTTTATAGAATATGTTCATTGCTGCCACTCGCCACCAGGTGGCGCTGCAGAGTAGCAACTTCTGCCCCGTTCAACCGATTTTTTCGAAATAAACAAAATTGGCTCCTGCATCACGATAACGCTCCTGCTCACACATTGTTGATGCCACAGCCACCGTATTCCACAGATCTGGGCCCTTGTGACTTTTTCTTCTTCCCGAACCTGAAGAAGCCCTACGCAACGATGACGAGATGAAGACGGCATCGAAGGAGGAGCTGAACAAGATAAAAAAATGACTTTTTGAAGTGCTTCGAAGATTGGAAAAAACTTTAGCACAAGTGCTTAATATCTCATGGGGACTACTTTGAAGGGGACAAAATAGATATTAATGAATAAATAAATAATTTTTGAAAAAACACAAAATTCACTATACTTTTTGAACACACCTCGTAGTATTTGAAAAAGCAGAGGAACAAATAATATAAGATCATGAAACTATATTGTTCCGGTGCAACATAAAACAAACAAAGCCCAATTACTAAAGCGTCAGAGTTAACTTCCTGGGATGGATACAGCTCTGAAAACCTATTAAACTTCCTACTAGAGTAAAACTTCGCTGACCTGCATAGTTTTACCACTGATGTTATGCAGGCAGAGATAAGCAGTTGTCTGATGTCCATAATGAAACAGTTAACTACTAAAAAGTAAATTTACATTAAAATTAGGAATAAATGGTATGACACACACTTAGTCGAAAATAATAAAAAAAGTTTACGTTGTATCAAAAAGCCATTACGACGGGAGATTGGGTAGAATATAACGAAATAAAGAAAGAGTACAAGAAAATGGTTAAAGTTAAAATATATATTATTGTATGATAGTCGTTTAATGTGGAAATATTTAAAAAATGTTGTTAATAACACAGATACCAAAGAAAACATTAAAGAGGTGCTTATCAACGGGAAAATATACAGAAATAATAGTGAGATGGCTAATAAATTAAACGAATTCTTTGTGGATAATATTATCGACCCACAACTAAGTTTAAATTTGAAGAAATCAGCACAGATGATATCGTTTATATTGCTTGGAAACTAAAAAGAAATTTGGGTCGAACCAACTTATTATCAGAAGGGGTAATTAAGGATTCAGTTGAATATATGGGTGACTTTCACGAAAAACTATGGAATGGAAAACTTGCACCATAGTACCAGTAAAAAAGATGAAAAATACTATAAAAGCGAAGGAGCTTAGACCTCTAAACACCCTTCCTAATTTGGAAAAAATATTAGAAACGGTGGTTAAAAACCAACAAATATTCTATATTGAGTCCAATAATATTTTCATAAAGGAGCAATCCGGTTTTAGGGCAAAGTATTCATTCGAAACTGCGCTTAACTTGCAACTATCGCAGTGGAAGGAAGACTTCAATTCAAAAATGAATGAAGTAGCGGTATTTATTGACGTTAAAAGAGCCTTCGAAAAATTATGTTAAAAAAATTGGAATATATTGGTGTATAGGGTCCGGCACTCGAAGTTGCCCTTAACTTGTAACTATCGCAGTGGAAGGAAGACCTCAAATCCAAAATTAATGAAGTAGCGGTATTTATTGACCTTAAAAGAGCCTTCGACACGATTGACCGGGAAATAATGTTAGAAAAATTGGAATATAATGGTGTATAGGGTCCGGCACTCGAAGTGTAACCAATTAAAAAGCCCATAAATTAAGTTCTGAAAATTACTTTTATTCAATTCAAAGTAAAAAATATTTAAAAATAATACAAAATTAGGAATGAATTTACTTTTTCTCGATATATACCATTCTTTCTTTCACAATTTAACACGCGGCATTTCATTTTTATTACTTTGTATTGAGTACCAAACACCTACCAGATGTATACGCGCCAATTATTATTTACTTTTACTTATGGGGTGTCAGTTATGTATTTCATAACCTGGCCACCTAGGCACAGTATTGTTAGAAGGCTAACAAGACTTGTCAAAAGACTGGGATGGTTTTATGACATATAGGTATCAAATTAGGGAAATCTTTTGATCTTAGGCATCACTTTTGACTTCTTTGGCCGGCGGGGAAACTCTTTAAAAGCAGCCTACTTAATCTGTCAGCAATACCAGAGCCCGGGAGAACTCTACCGCAGCATTACTTCCTATTCCAATTTATTCTGACAGCCAAGCTACTATTAAATAACTAAAATCTAATATCAGCGTCTTATAAGTAGCTATTGAAAGTGGGAAGGCGCTGAATAAATTCGAGACCGTCGTATGAATTTTTGCCATAAGAATTGAAGTAAAGATTTGAAAATACAGAAAAGCAAGTCCCTTGCCATTAATTTTTGTGTTTTATTTAACAATCCAGTGATCGAACTCAGAGAGTTATTTTAAGAGATTTATTTGAATTTCAAAGTAAGAAAATTCGTAATAATTGGTGTCACAAGTGGAACTGTTGAATAAAGTCTCAAGAACAGGATCGCGAAAATGGCAAAGAAAGAAAATTCGTAATGTCAATTATGTCAGAAGTGGAACTCTTGAATAAAGTCTCAAGAACAGGATCGTGAAAATGGCAAAGTTGAGCGAACTCAGGGTTCAGTAGCTTAAAAAAGAATTGGAACAGCGTGAATTGTTAACTACTGGGAACAAGGCAGAGTTACAAGTACAGCTGCGCGAGGCTATGGAGACAGAGGGTCTCGATGTGGACGAATATATTTTCCAGCACAAAGCTCAGGAATCATCAGCCAAAATGGAGGAGAAAACAGAGCCTCCAGGGCTTTCAGGTATAGATATGAGAGTAATTATGGCTGCTTTACCGAACATGGAATCGAAAATGTCGCGGTGTCTTTGCAAATATAATGGGAAATGTCATCGCGGTCTTTGCAAATGGAATCGAAAATGTCATCACAAGTGTCACAAATGTCAACCGAGTAGTCGGTGAAGTTAGATGCACAATTGGAAAAACAAGATGCACATACATCCAAGTTAGAAGCAGAGAAAACATATATGACGTCGCAACTGGGAAAGATTGCGTCAGAGGTAGACCGGTAAAGACTTCTCTCAATGAATTGCAATTGAATCGACCGAATATGTTAACCAGTGGTCCGAAAGTAAAAGCACCATCCTTCGACGGCACAGTAAGATTCCTGATATTTAAGCTCCAGTTTGAAACAACAGCAACAACAAATCACTGGAGTATTGCAGACAAAGTTGATGCATTGGTTGTCTCGGCGCCGAAGTACTGCAGACAGTTTAAGAAGCCGATCGGGGCAGCTATGAAAGTCTGATGGCAGCAATAAAGAGACGTTGTGGGAGTGACCACAGGCAACAAATATTTCAGATGGAACTGACAAATCGCTATCAGAAGACAAATGAGAGCTTGCAGGAATACGCGACAGAGATTGAACGGTTGGCACATTTGGTGTGGTTTTGGTGTCAATGTCAACGGACATGTTTTTGATCGCTCTTGAAATGTCAAATTCTTATATCTATTGGCAAATTGCATATTAGCACACATGGATATGCAAATTGAGCGAAAGCACGCAAAATATTAAATATTAAAAATAACTGATTAAATAAACATTCTTAAAGTAAATAAATAAAAGAAATAAATTGAAATTCAAAGCAGTAGCTGTTGCCTCTGTCTCCCAAAAGTAGCGGATAATCACTGAGAGCAATGTCGGAGTGCGGAAGACGCCGAAAAGGAATCAGAGGAGAAACCGGTGTACGCTTTGAAGGTGTGTGTGGCAGAGCATACAACAAAACAATGGCATGCGCTGCTATAGATGACTATAGCATACAAATATTGGATAATTGTCCGTTTCTACGGTTCACGTGCGACGACTGCATTACATATATTATATATCCAATGTTGATGATGCCCTAAAAGAAATGCTCAACGTAGCAGAGACCAACAAAGTCAACATAAAAGAACAAAAACTGTTAAATGAGCACAAAAAAGAAATTAAACGGTTGATGGATAGTATCAAAAAAACAAACCAATGGAAGTTAGAAATTATAGAAAGAGTAGAGAGCCTGTGCTATGTTAGTAAGCAAAGTAATGAGCAAACAACAAGAATAGATAATTCAAATAGTGAACTATGCAAACAGAAAAATTAACTTATAAGTGAGTTTTGAAGGCAACAAACAAAAATAAAGAGAAAAACTGTATGGGTTTATTATATGCTAACGCTTTAAAAGGTATACCTCCTATTACTGTTAAGCCAAAAAATAAACAACCGGTTATAAAGACTAGGCTTGATCTTAATAAAATTGATGCCTCAAACATGACAATTGATAGGATATTAAATTAGCATAATGAGGAGGTGGTAATAAACGCTGATATTGTTATAGAGAAAGTAAAAATTAAATCAGCTTTAGCCAACAATCTCAATAAAGAAGTATATGATATCACAAAAGCGAAAATGAATAGTCCAAAAATTCTGGTAACGCATTTGAATGCTGAATGTGAAGAAAGTGAGCTACTAGATAAAATTAAAGTTTAAAATTGCTTTTAAAATTCTGTAAACTTAAAATGCAGTAAAATGTTTAGGTCGAAAAGCAATAAGGAGACATTCAATGCGATAATTGAAATCGAACACAAATTTTTTTAATAATAATAACTGGTCTTAGATTCAAAGAAACTAGATATTGGTCGGGATCGCTGTCCCGTCTATGATGGGCAAACAGTAAAAAGATGCTACAAGTGTTTGGTTGAAGACTCTAATAACTGCAGCAAAAAGTTAAGGTGTAGCAAATGTATGTGGGCACACAAATCAGAGAGCTGCACTGAGAGTAATCCAAAACAAAATTGTTGTAACTGTTGTGATACTAGCAAAGATTTACGGCCGAATCTTGACACCGAACTGGGAGTGTCCCGTCTACATTAGCCGACTTAAGCTTGAAAAGCAAATGGTAGGATGTTAGCAACTAAAAACAGAGGGCAATACAATTATTTGTGCGTATATCTTAGTAGAAATAGTATTATAGCTAATAAAGTTGAACCCGAGAGGCTTATTGAGACTGTTGACCGGATATAGTTCTATGTTCTGAAACATGTAAATACAACAGATGAGATAAACAGCTCCGAATTTAAGTTCCCAACGTATACGTTAGTAAGGTGCGACGGTAGACAGTACAGTAGACATTAGGGCGGAGTAATTATGATAATGCGAAACACACGAGATTTTAAAACAATCTTTATATATGTAAGGCTCTTTCTTCTTTTAAACAACGATATTTATTTTATAAGTAACACATTTTTGCACGGGAAATAATTTTACGCAAATACATATATAATTAGGTGTAAGTTCAAGCGTCTGCAATGGTTGGTGTCAATTCGCCGACTCTTTCTTAGGCCATCATACTTCGGTTCAGGCCTCTGTTCGTTCTTGTACTCCTGTGTTCGTCAGTTCGCTGTGTCTCATTTCGTTACGTTAAATTGTTAAAAGGTGTTCCGCTTCTCGTCGTCTTACGTCCGTCTGTCACTCCTACATTGGGCCTTCCTCATTCAGGATACGACCCGAATTCTGGGTGGCATGGTTTGATGTATTCTGCCGCCGTTAAGGTCAAATAGGGTCCCTCTACTTTATCGAGTTTCTGCACTTTATAACGTCCATGCGGTAACTTTTCTATAATTTTATATGGTCCCAAATATTTCTTTTTCAATTTTAAGTTTGTACCGAATTGGGTGCATTTTATGACCACTAAGTCGTTGACGTTATAATTCACGCCTTCTTGTCGTTTACGGTTATAGCTTCGACGGTTTTCTTCTTGAATGGCAGAAATGTTTTGCCTAGCTAATCGTAGAGTTTTGTTGCGGTCAAAATCGACCGATTCAATGGTTTCACTCTCCATTATTTCGTCTAATCGTGGTGATTATGCAAGTCTCATGTCACAACCTGTCAAGAGCTTAAACGGCGCTATCTTAGTGCTTCTCGGAACCGAATTGTTGATATATTGTTGAGCTTTACCCATGTGCCTATACCACTGGTCCGGGTTGTCTTCTGACAGCTTTGCTAGCATGGGTATCACGATTCTGTGCATTCGCTCTACCTGGCCATTTTCTCTCGGCACTCCCGTTGTAATGAATAAATGCTGAAATTGATTTTTCTTGCAGTAATCCTCAAAGGTGTGCTAAGTAAAGGCGGAGCCTTTATCGGTTACGATCCTCTTCGGATTTCCAAACGTGGCTTCCTGCTTTGTTAATCGATCAATTACCGCATCTGCACCTGTATCTTTTGTGAGAACGCTTGGACGATGTCCTCCGACGCATCATCACTAACCTGCATATTACCCTTGTTTTTAAACTCGACACCGTCATCACGCGCTAGTATCGAAATGTTTGAAAATTGCAGTACCTAGAATTACTTCGTAGCTAATGTCGTTTGTTTGCACCACATGGAACGTTAGCTCAACAACACTTTTGTCTACTTGTACCTCTATCTCAAAACTACCCATCGATGATATTTTTGCTGCACCGATCCCAAATAGTTGCCGTTGATCCGGAGTTAGCTTTAGGGATTTACCCAACTAGTTGAATGTGTCGCATCGCATAAGACACAAGCTACATCCAGTGTCGATAAGAGCCTGTATTTCGATATTGCAAATTGTGACCTTCTTCAGTTTTAACTTTGGACTTGAAACTTCATCAATTGAATTTACGTGACCCGCCTGCCGCTTTGTTCTGCTGGCCATTGCTACTTTACACTCAAAAGATCAATGACCCATCTGTTGGCACTTAAAACATTTGAATTGTTTATATGGACAATATTTTGCTAAGTGCGAATATTCGCCACATTTGAAAAATCTTTTCTCGTTTTTTGATGACGCCGAGGTACTACTAGTTTCTGATTTAGTTTTATTGTGCACCTCCATGCTTTTAGGGTTGTCGGCTTTTTGGTCCTGTCTTAAGTTCACTTACGGTTTTAGCTTGGTAGAGTACAGACTTGCTAAATTTAGATCCAGGGATTCCATCTATAAAATATTCGAGCAAACTTCCTTCATCTAAACAAATCGATTTTCCTATCTCCATTAAGGCATATAAGTATTCACGGTACGATTCGCTATGCTTCTTATGTCTTTTCCCCAATGTCTTATGCACGTCTACTGGCGATGAGTTACTACTAAACTCGTTAGCGAGGGCCAATTTTTTTAAAGAATTCCCATCACGCAAGCCTATCTGACTACTTACAAAAAGCTTGGCTGCACCTCTTAACAACTGTTTAGCGTAAATGAATTTATGTATTTCATTCCAATTCACTATTTCTGCATATTCTCTGATCGCTGCTTACATGAGAAAATTCCCGGACTGTTTGATTTGATTGGATATCAGCATATTCGTCCTCAACGTCGTCACCGTCGTCAATAAGACCTAGATGTTGGAGAAGGCTTTCCCTAAGTTCGTGTATGCGTCCGACTACTCCTAGACCTAGCGTCGAGATCACTCATTCTAATAATTAATAAATAAATGATATTGAATATGAATAGCAATTTTAAATTGAATCTTATAAAATTTAAGTGAAATATCTGAAAGGTAAATATTCAAGTATAAACTCACTTATACATAGTACATCAACAATCGATTTAAACCTACACGCTTATTTGTATAAACAAAACCTATGTATCGAATTATGCTTTTTGACAAGTAACAGACAAATTTAAATTTTCACTCAATAGTACACACGTATTTGGATATACATACGTAAAAGCGTTTGTATATGTATTTATATAAATTTACATTGATCAAAGTGCATTTCACAACAATATATTTTTATGTTTGGCCTTCTTTCGACTTATCTGTCTCACTTTTACATTCTTCTCTCTGCTTATCATCTCGATCTCCCTCAACTCTTTTTCTTCTAGTTTACCTTCTTTTCGTCTGCCTGTTGCTTCAATTACAATTTAGTGCTCGCCTTCAACTTCTTTTTTGTTTCGTTTTTCTTCTTAAACGCCTTTCTCCTGAACTTCGTCTTCGTTCGTTGAAATTTGAAAATGGTTTTGTCGCTGCAGCTGCTGGAGTTAGCCGCTCTGCTCGCATCAACTTTTGGTCGCCGCTCCTGGAGTTAGCCGCTCTGCCTGTTGCTTCGAAATCGCTGCCAATAGGAACCGCTATCCATATTGTCGAGCTCCGTTGGCATAAGCCGGAAGGTGTGTCCGCTTCTCGTCGTCTTACGTCCGTCTGTCACTTCTACATATATAAAAATAAATGCTTGTCTGCTGTCCTCGATTAACTCAAAAACTACTGGACCGATTAAGTTGGTATATATATGTATTTTTCCACGGAGAAAGTTTGTAGAATATGATCATTGTTGCCACTCGCCACCAGGTGGCGCTGCAGAGTAGCAACTTCTGCCCCGTTCAACCGATTGTCATACAAATTAGTATGACCATGTATTTTTACACAGAGGAAACGAATATGACATGCTCATAGATCCTACTGCATTCTTGAATTCGCTTGATTTGTCAGGCATGCCGCCGCACGTTCTTACATTGAAAATTGGCGAAACATAAATCCAACCACGACTTTGCAACGGAACCAGACTCTCAGTTAAGAAAATGATGAACAATGTTATCGAGGCAACAATTTTGATAGGAAAATTTAAAGGTGAAGACGTACTGTTGCCACGTATCCCAATGATCCTGACAGATATGACATTCGAATTCAAACCTTTACAGCTCGCGGTGCGACTCGATTTCGCAATGACTATTAACAAAACACAAGGACAATCGTTACAAGTGTGTGGATTAAATTTGAAGAATCCATGCTTCTCACATGTACAGCTCTATGTGGCTTGCTCACGTGTCGGAAAACCTTCTGATTTATTCGTCTACGCACCAGATGGAAAAACAAGAAATATTGTGTGTCCCACAGCACTTCAATAAACATCGAATTGAAACTAAATTTTGTAATGTCACAATTTTTTTCGAAATAAACAAAATCCATAATATGATTTAGAATGAATTGGATACTTGTGTACTGATTTTTCTTTAAAGTTATTTTTCTTAAATTTGTTTTAATTGTTGGCGTAGCAACGCGCGTCGGGTACAGCTAGTTTTTAATAAATATATAGGTAAAAATATATGGAGCTTAGTTATTCAACTGAAAAATTGCAAAACCAAATGGAAAATCGGACTGATCTATAACTCACCTGGTGCAAGTGATGCTGATTTTCTTACTTATATGGAGGCCATTTTGCCGGAAATATGCGACAACTTCGTAAATATTATTATTAGTGGCGACTTTATAATAAACCTTTACATAGTTTGGACATATAGTAAGAAACTTAAAGAGATTTTCGCTCAAAAAGCAATGAAGCAACTAATAAATTTTCATACACGGGCTACTGAGTACACTGAAACATTGATCGACTTACTATATTCGAACACTGATGAAGTAGGAGTTGTGTTCAAAAAGTATCACGAATTTTGAATTTTCGCAGGTTACGTATATTCGAATTTCGATGTTTTTGTGGCGATATGTCATGATGGAAAGAATAATGAAATGGCGCCTATCGTGTTACTTTACTCTTAGCGAATTTGACAACGAGTTACGTGATTTTAGCTCCAGTATGGCCAGATTACCATTTTCGTAACTTGATTTAGCATTTTTTTCCTGTTATTTAGTCTGAGAGTTTTAGTTCTTTCTTCATGACATTTTTCTAGCCTGTTCTAATTAAAAGTAATGTTTATAATTTTGTAAAATATACATTTTTTTTAAATTAGTTCAATAATTCACTTAGTTTTAATTAGCTTTACTTTTTTTAACATCTGGTCGCATTGCCCGCGATTGCAGGTGTTGTTGGTGTTCTTCTGCTTTCGGCAGTCAAATCTCTCTCTCGCGACTGCAGTATTGCCTACCTTTGGATATAAAAACGCACTAAAATTCCCATTCTAAGAAAATAACACAACAAATTTTTATTGCATCATTTAAAGAACTTTGTATGCATGACAAATTGTCTTTAAAATGTGTGTTTTTTTTAATAAATGTGTTGTGCTTATGTACAATTTAATTTATAAGTTATTTTTGTCAAGCGAGACTCTTTTGTTAAGGGAACGACTTATTTGCTATATTTGAGGTTATGTAACTAGATAAGGTACGCTTTTTGTAAAAATGTCAGTATGGTTTCTTTAGTATTTGCTGGTATTTTGTTGCTTATTTTTATAATGAATACACCTCTTGATGCCCTATGTCCCACTAAGGATTGATGGCCGGAAGAAACGATTACACTTCTATGGTTTTAATCCGCATTCAGTAAATTCAAACGCCTTTTAAAACGTGTAAAAAGTTTTCAATCTTAAGAAGAGTTGAGAGAGGGATATTTAATATTCTTCCATAACCTTAAAAGGAGCAAAAAATTAAATTCACCCTTTCAAAATATCCAATTTTATAAGAGTAAAAAAATTTTCATTAGCACTAAAATCTTCTCAGAGTGGCCTTCTTTAACCTTCTTTTGTATAATAATACAGTTTTTTTTAACCTACAGTCTCGGTAGCTTTAAATGAAAAGAAAAAGAAACAAACACGAAACTTCAAAATTTTCGCATTTTCGGTATAAAAAAGCACTAAATTTATTGCAAAGAGCAAATGGTTGGCAATACTGCACAACTCAGCAAACGTGACGTCACGTAATCTCTGATGGGCGCAATCTTCTTTCTATCATTCTTGGCGATATGTTGGTACTCATGTCTCTCACTCATGCTGACGAGTTCGGCCACTTTGAATGTTCAGTTAATAGTTGACAGCTGCTTTGCTTGCACGTGTTTCGGCTCGTCTTCAATTTTTAACTATTCAAAGAGATGGACCAAAGAACCTGTATCAAATTTTGTGTGAAAAACGAAATTAAGTGCGCGGATGCATTCCGAATGTTGATTGTGTCATACGGAGAAGCTACTTTGGACCAAAGCAACGTTTATCGGTGGTAAAAAATGTTCTTAGAAGGCCGAGAAGATGTGAACCTCGAAAAGCGTACCGGACGGACAAGCACTTCAACAACAGACGAAAAAATTGATGAAGTGAAGAGAGTGGTATTGGCCAATCGTCGAATCACCGTTAGAGTAGTTGCTGAGGACCTAGACATATCGATTGGCTCATGCCATTCTATTTTTTTCAATGATTTGGGCATGAGACGGGTCGCCGCAAAATTCGTACCAAAACTGCTCAATTTCGACCAAAAGCAGCATCGCATGAACATTGCTAATGAGATGTTGGACTCTGTCCGCGACGACCCAAATTTGCTCCAGAGGGTCATAACTGGTGACGAATCGTGAGTTTATGGTTATGACTTGGAAACCAAAGCTCAATCATCTCAATGGAAGCTGCCGCACGAACCAAGACCGAAAAAAGCGCACCAAATTCAGTCGAATGTAAAAGTTTTGCTTTCCATTTTCTTCGATTGCAGAGGCGTTGTGCATCGTGAGTTCTTGCCATAGGATCAAACGGTCAATAAGGAATATTACCAGCAAAATATGCGGAATTCACTCGAAGCAATCCGCTAGAAACGCACGGATTTGTGGAAAAACAAAAATTGGCTCTTGGAACGCCCCTGCTCACACATTGTTGCTTCTGCGCGACTTTTTGGCCAAAAACAACACACTAATGATGCCACAGCCACCGTATTCCACAGATCTGGCCCCTTGTGACTTTTTCTTCTTCCCGAACCTGAAGAGGCCCATGAAAGGACGACGCTACGCTACGATTGACGAGATGAAGACGGCATCGAAGGAGGAGCTGAACAAGATAAAAAAATGACTTTTTGAAGTGCTTCGAAGATTGGAAGAAACTTTAGCACAAGTACTTAATATCTCATGGGGACTACTTTGAAGGGGACAAAATAGATATTAATGAATCACTACATATTATAAAACAAAGCCGCTTTTTCTGTCCCTATGTCCACGTAATCGCTTAAATCTTTAAAACTACGCAACGGATTTTGATGCGGTTTTTTTAAAGATAGATTGATTGAAGAGGAAGGTTTATATCTATATAATGTGAAGAAATATATAAAGGGGGCGTGGCAATCGGTCAAAATGTGGCAAAAAAACATAATTTTTTTGTTTTCACGGCCATAAATCATAGACGAATCAACCAATTAAAATGAAACTTTCTTAGAGTTTAACTTTGAAATATTCACTTTCGTTCTGCATCAAAAAAAAATTGATATATTTGTTATTTAACCAAAATTGTTTAAACAAAAGCAGCTCTTTTTCCAAAAAAAGCTGTTTGTGTGTTTGTTCGCTGTCAACCGAATGAATCAACAGGCCTTAAGCGATAATCTCACCACACCTCATTAATGTTGAATTACATCGTATGGTGACGTATGTATGTATGTATTTACGAATCGCTCGCATTATTTCATTTCGGACGTTTGTACATATGTATCTATGTATGTACTGAATTCCATGTAATTATATGCACATACAATTTTACAGCGAAATAAAACGCTATTTTCACGTTCTATATTAGTAATTCCCACATAATTAACACGTTCCCTGTCTGCTGAGCCACATATGGTTCAGGAAACGTACGCCTGATAAGCACTGATACGTTCCTCAGCCATATGTGCGTCAGGGGGTATATAAACCACATGTGTTTCATGAACGTGCAGAAGCAAAAATGTCCCTCTACGCTCATGGACCATATGTGTTTCAGGTAGAAATACCCTACATCCGTTTTTTTTAATTATTAGTTTTACAGCGAAATAAAACGCTATTTTCACGTTCTATATTAGTAAATCCCACATAATTAACACGTTCCCTGTCCGCTGAGCCACATATGGTTCAGGAAACGTGCGCCTGATAAGCACTGATACGTTCCTGAGCCATATGTGCGTCAGGGGGTATATAAACCACATGTGTTTCATGAACGTGCAGAAGCAAAAATGTCCCTCTACGCTCATGGACCATATGTGTTTCAGGTAGAAATACCCTACATCCGTTTTTTTTAATTATTAGTATTATATAAAGCTATGACTACAAAAAAACTAATTATTCAAAAAACGCTGTTGGACGTGTCGGTCAATTTTGCATTTTTGTATTGGGACAGGGAACGTGTTAAAATACAGTTTTTGAATAGTTTTTATTGATTCGGAGCGCGTTTAGTTTGCTATCGATTCCATACAATAACATTTTTTGTCATTTACTTTTTACGACAACTAATAGCTTATTTTCGAAGTGATTTCAGCAAATAGGTACATCATTAATCCTTAACCAATTAAATACCTTAAATACATTGTTGTTTTAATATAGATCTATGTATATGACTCTTTACAGCATATAATTGAAAAAAATATTTTTCAAGATATTACATCAGTAATTATCTTTTGTTTCTAAATGGTAAGTATTTGCATATTTTTAACTGCGGCACATACTAATAATATGACAATTTGTGGATAGGTAATCATACATATAGAACTGAGTAAATTTTCACAAAAATTATAAAGTCATGGCTGGAAGACGTCGTCGTTCGAACATAGGTCGTAGTACAGTGGATGCCAGAAGACTACGTTCAGCAAGAGATGAAAAATCGTCAACGGAACGTGAGGCTCGCTGCAGTCAGATGCGGGATAGATATAGAGCTGAGAGAGAGAGGGAATCTTCAGTAGAGCGTCAGGTTCGTTGCAGCCGGGATCGAGATAGGCATACGGTTCAGAGGGACAGAGAATCGTCAGCAGAGCGTGAGGCTCAACTCAGTCAGCTTCGGGATAGATATAGAGCTCAGAGAGAGGGAGAATCTTCAAGAGAGCGTGAGCTTCGCCGCACCCGAGATAAGGACAGACATCGAATAAAGAGAGCCAGAGAATCATCAGCACGAGTTACTAATTCATGGGTGAGTAAAGAAAATTCGGCCATGAATTATGATCCTTCGATTTCTTACAAGGACGACCGAAGAGTATCAATAGGTACTATGTCAGTAGTGTGTGAACATTGCTTCGCATTGAAATTCAAGGACGAATCGAAAGGTATGTGTTGTTTACAAGGAAAAGTCAAATTAGAAGAAATTCTCCCTCCACCTGAACCACTTCACTCTCTTCTTACGGGTGATCATCAGAAATCTAATCATTTCATGCGCTATATACGCCATTACAATAACGCATTTCAAATGACCTCTTTTAAGAGTAAGCAAGTCGTTGAGCGTGGCTTCATGCCTAGATTTAAAATTCAAGGGCAAGTATACCACTTAGCTGGGAGCGTGCTACCACTTCGACCCGATGATCACAAATTCCTGCAAATATATTTTATTGCAGATCCAGATACACAAGCATCTACGAGGTGTTCAAGTGTTGCACGGCCAATTGATAGAGATTTGATTAGATCTCTCCAAGATATGTTACATTCTCATAATTGCTACATACAGTCTTTCAAAACTGCGATTGAGAGTGTTCCAGCAGATACTCCTGACTTTACTGTCGTAATCCATGCAAATAAAGTTCCTGTTGGAGAACACAGAGGACGATACAATGCGCCTTCCACGAGTGAAGTAGCAGTGGTGATAGCCGGACAGCAATTTGACAAAAGAGATATTGTATTGCATAGTCGTGATGATAATTTGCAAAAAATTTCAGAGTTACACAGATCTTATGACAGCTTACAATATCCTTTGATGCTATGTCGTGGAGAAAATGGTTATGCTATTAATATTTCTCGAGTTGACCCAATCGGTGGTACACCTCTGCGTAAAACAGTGTCATGTATGAACTACTATTGCTACCGTATAATGACAAGACGTAATGATTTCAACACTTTGCTTAGATATGGAATGTTAACAAACCAATACTTGGTAGATCAATATGCTAAAATTGAATCTGAGAGATTGGCCTACATCCGTAATAATCAAACTAAATTGAGAGCCGAAAATTACGTTCATCTTCAGGATGCTTTACAGGCGAATGAACACCACAACGGCATTGGGCAGTTGGTTATACTACCTTCATCATTCACAGGTGGACCTCGATATTTACACGAAAAATCGCAAGACGCCATGGCTTACGTCAGAAAGTACGGCAAACCTGATTTATTTATAACTGCAACATGTAACCCAAATTGGTCGGAAATCAGAGAAAATATTAACACCAATTCACCACAAGACAGATACGATATAGTTAACAAAGTCTTCCATTTAAAAGTACAGAAAATTCTGCACCTCATTAACAAGTCTCATATATTCGGTCCGCCGCACTGTCATATGTACACAATAGAATGGTAGAAGCGTGGCTTGCCACATGTACACCTGGTGGTGTGGTTAGTGAACAAAATTAGACCAAACCAAATTGACAGGGTTATTTCAGCTGAATTACCGGATAAAGATGAAGATCCTATCCTATACGAAATCGTAAAGAAACATATGGTACACGGCCCTTGCGGGACTTTAAACCCGAATTCTCCATGTATGCGAGATTCTAAATGCACCAAAAGATTTCCGAAGTTGTTCCAAACTCAAACAATTACTAGCGATGATGCATACCCCAAATATCGTCGACGATCGCCAGAAGGGGGTGGGCAAATTGCTACCGTCCGAAACATTGATATTGACAACCGATGGATCGTTCCCTATAATCCGCTCCTTTTGAAAATTTTTGATGCCCACATCAACGTGGAGTTGTGCAATTCAATAAAGTCAATCCAATATGTTACTAAGTACATTAATAAAGGCAGTGATCAAGCCACTTTCAGCATACAATCACCAAATGAAGTGGAAATATATCAGTCTGGACGTTACATCTGCAGCTCTGAAGCTGTATGGAGGATTTTATCATTCGAAGTGCACGACCGGTCTCCCACAATTGTCCACCTTGCAGTTCATTTAGAAAATGGACAAAGGGTGTATTTTACTGAGAACAATATACAAGAAGTTATTAATAACCCGCCGGAAACAACATTGACAGCATTCTTCAAGTTATGTGCTCAAGATGATTTCGCGAAAACACTGACATATGACAGAGTTCCAAGTTACTATACATGGAACCAGAGTTCTAAAGCTTTTCAACGGCGAAAAAAAGGTACTGCGGTTGATGGTTTCCCCGGAGTAAAAAAAACGGATGCTCTTGGCAGAGTCTATGTGATTCATCCCAACAACAGCGAATGCTTTTATCTGAGAATGTTACTTCATATTGTAAAAGGCCCGACATCCTTTGCTCACCTAAGAACTTTACAAGGTGTTGTTTACAATACTTATCAAGCAGCATGCAAAGCTATGGGGCTCTTGGAAGACGATTCTCACTGGGAAAATACATTATCAGAAGCAGCTGTTTGTAGTTCAGCTACATCATTAAGATATTTATTTGCCGTCATAGTAGTGTTTTGTCAAGTAACTGATTCTGTTAGTCTATGGAATAAATTTCAAGAAAATATGGCCAGTGATATTCTGATTCGGCGACGGCAAGAGTCAAACTCTGTTGATGTACAATATGACCAAAACATATTTGACGAAGCATTATTTGAATTAAACAAAATAGTGCAATTACTTTCGGGTAAAACGATTAAGGATTTTGGGCTGCCGATGCCAGCTAATACTACTAACTCTGATTTAACTAATAGTGCCGAGTACACAAGAGAAACATCATACGATCAAACGAGACTTTTACAAAATATAGCTCAAGATGAGCCACGATTAAACATCGATCAGAAAAAAGTATTCACTGCATTACTATCAACAATTGATAACAATGAAGGGAAATTGTTTTTCCTTGATGCCCCAGGAGGCACAGGAAAAACATTTTTAATCAATCTGCTTTTAAAAAAAGTGAGATCTACCGGAAAAATTGCGTTAGCTGTTGCGTCATCCGGCATTGCCGCTACTCTTTTGGAAGGAGGCCGAACCGCACACTCTACATTCAAGCTCCCGCTGAAAATCGCAACCGATGATGATAACAGCGTCTGTAGTGTTTCTAGACAGAGCAATACAGGAAAATTGATGCGTGACTGCTCATTAATAGTCTGGGACGAAGCTACCATGTCAAACAAGACGTCTGTGGAAGCACTGGATAGGACAATGCGCGATTTGCGCAACAAAAATTCACCTATGGGTGGATGTACAATTCTGTTCTCAGGAGATTTCCGTCAAATCCTACCAGTTGTGACTCGAGGAACACGTGCTGACGAAATAAATGCTTCGCTAAAAAGATCCCACCTTTGGTCGCATGTCAATAAATTAGATCTTAAAACTAATATGAGGGTTTCGTCATCTTCACGTGAGAACAGGCTATTTCCAGAGATGCTACTAAAAGTTGGCAATGGAGAATTAATACAAAGTGAGGGAAGGATTAACCTAGAAAACCTTTGTGTTTTGATAGACAACATCCAAGAGTTAGTCAACAATGTCTATCCTGACATTGATAACATAAGTTATAAGACAATATCTTGGTTTAAAGAAAGAGCTATTCTGTCACCAACTAACGAACAAGTAGATAAAGTAAATAACTTGATTATTTCAAAGATTGATGCGCCGACGAAAATATACTACTCGGTCGATACTGTTCTCGATTTGGAAAAAGCTGTTCAATTTCCTACAGAATTTCTAAATTGTTTGAACCCGTCTGGACTCCCTCCTCACAAAATGGAGCTGAAAATAGGTTGTCCTGTTATTTTATTAAGAAACCTAAGTCCACCTAAACTTTGCAATGGCACGCGTTTGCTGGTAAAATCACTGAAAACTTTCATAATAGAGTGCACAATACTCACAGGATGTGGTACCGGAGAAGATGTATTGATTCCCCGAATCCCTCTGATACCATCGGATCTACCATTCCAATTTAAACGCTTACAATTTCCGGTAAAGACATATTTTGCAATGACCATTAATAAATCTCAGGGTCAAACCTTCAACGTTGCAGGCTTAGATTTGAGTGTTGACTGTTTTTCACATGGCCAACTGTATGTCGCTCTTTCAAGAGTAACCTCTAGAGAAAACATGTTTGTATTGTCTAATGACAAGAAGGCTATGAACGTTGTATATAAAGACATTCTGTAATATAGTAATTGTTGTAAAAATAAAATAAACACTTATGTAAAAATGCAAAAAGTTAATATTCAAAAATGTAGGGTATGAATTTAGATATCCCAAAGATAGCAGGAAATCTTCATGCTATAAAAAAAGGGGAATTGTTTTACTCCAAATTTAACGCGTGCGGGCCACGGGCAGTAATGAATAAGCCACAACTACTGGATCGATTTTAATAATTTTTTCAGTGAGTGACATAGGGTATATATTTTATACCCGTGCGAAGCTGGGCGGGTTGCTAGTAAATAAATAATTTTTGAAAAAACACAAAATTCACTATACTTTTTGAACACACCTCGTAGAATTTGAACAAAGGAAGGAACAAAGAATATAAGATCATGAAACTATATTGTTCCGGTGCAACATAAAACAAACAAAGCCCAATTACTAAAGCGTCAGAGTTAACTTCCTGGGATGAATACAGCTCTGAAAGCCTATTAAATTTCCTACTAGAGTAAAACTTCGCTGACCTGCATAGTTTTACCACTGATGTTATGCAGGCAGAGATAAGCAGTTGTCTGATGTCCATAATGAAACAGTTAACTACTAAAAAGTAAATTTACATTAAAATTAGGAATAAATGGTATGACACACACTTAGTCGAAAATAATAAAAAAAGTTTACGTTGTATCAAAAAGCCATTACGACGGGAGATTGGGTAGAATATAACGAAATAAAGAAAGAGTACAAGAAAATGGTTAAAGTTAAAATATTATTATATGATAGTCGTTTAATGTGGAAATATTTAAAAAATGTTGTTAATAACACAGATACCAAAGAAAACATTAAAGAGGTGCTTATCAACGGGAAAACATACAGAAATAATAGTGAGATGGCTAATAAATTAAATGAATTCTTTGTGGATAATATTATCGACCCACAACTAAGTTTAAATTTGGAGAAATCAGCACAGATGATATCGTTTATATTGCTTGGAAACTAAAAAGAAATTTGGGTCGAACCAACTTATTATCAGAAGGGGTAATTAAGGATTCAGTTGAATATATGGGTGACTTTCACGAAAAACTATGGAATGGAAAACTTGCACCATAGTACCAGTAAAAAAGATGAAAAATACTATAAAAGCGAAGGAGCTTAGACCTCTAAACACCCTTCCTAATTTGGAAAAAATATTAGAAACGGTGGTTAAAAACCAACAAATATTCTATATTGAGTCCAATAATATTTTCATAAAGGAGCAATCCGGTTTTAGGGCAAAGTATTCATTCGAAACTGCGCTTAACTTGCAACTATCGCAGTGGAAGGAAGACTTCAATTCAAAAATGAATGAAGTAGCGGTATTTATTGACGTTAAAAGAGCCTTCGAAAAATTATGTTAAAAAAATTGGAATATATTGGTGTATAGGGTCCGGCACTCGAAGTTGCCCTTAACTTGTAACTATCGCAGTGGAAGGAAGACCTCAAATCCAAAATGAATGAAGTAGCGGTGTTTATTGACGTTAAAAGAGCCTTCAACACGATTGACCGGGAAATAATGTTAAAAAAATTGGAATGTATTGGTGTATAGGGTCCGGCATTCGAAGTGTAACCAATTAAAAAGCCTATAAATTTAGTTTGAAAAATTACTTTTATTCAATTCAAAGTAAAAAATATTTAAAAATAATACAAAATTAAGAATGAATTTACTTTTCCTCGATATGACCACCTTTTGCTTTGACTATGGGCTTGAGGCGGTCCAGAAATGAATCGGAAGCTATCCGAATGTGACTTGCAGGTATTTTGGCCCACTCGCGGACAATACCGTTTTTCAGTGCCGCGAGACTGATAATACAGAATACTCTCCGATATTATTTCGTATTAACTTTGACTCCAGACTTGATGAAAACGATTGGAGAGCGCCCATCTGCGGTTACAGTTTCCCAAACCATTCCGTGTGGCGGGTGTTGCCTCCTGGGGTCCAATCGATGACTCAAATTTTCGTATGAACGGTCGGTCGAATTAACCCTATCGTTCTGGGAGTTTAAGAATTACTCAATTTGAAAAATTTTCTAGTCAGAAAACACAATGTTTGGAAATTGACCGCTTTTAGCCAAGCGAAGCAACTCCTTCGCTCTTTCAGGTCTGGGTTGTTGCTGCTTTAAAGTGAGCCTTTAGGATCTTGTAAGACTTGACTTTGAGATCATTTTTTAGTATGCGGCGACTGTTACGGTCAGATATTTTCAGTTTTTTCGACATTGGATTGGCACTTCGTCGGGACTTCGTTCAAATCGCTTCTTCACTTTTTGAACCATTTCACGTGACGTTGCAGCCTCTTGATGACCAGCACCATGGCGTTTCACGAAGCTACCAGTATCATTGTAACGATAAACAAAAACTTTATTTACTTTAAGGTTCTCGAGTTCACGAACAATCACTGGTTGTGATATTCCAGTGCAATCACACTATTACGGTTGAAATCGGTCCGACCGGTCTGACGTTGTGAACACTTCGAGTGCTGGACCCTATACAGACCACTGAACTTGGATGATTCCGTATTTTCTTGTCAGATCGGAAGCAACAAACGCTTATAGATTCATCTATGTCAAGAAAGGCAGGAATCGAAATTGGCTTACCACAGGGGTCGGTCCTAGCTCCCTTACTTTTCAATGTTGATATTAATGATATATTTAAATACAGCATTGAAATATTGCAAGATAAAACTATTTGCAGACGATACTCTCTTAGCAGTCAGCGATAGAAATCTGTCTAGAGCAGTAACAAAAATGGAAGAAGATATTGACTCTTTTACAATTGGTTGTGCGTAAATAAACTTAAACTAAATGAGACAAAAACAAAATTTATGCAGCTAACAAAAAAAAATTAGAGAATTAAGGAAGTAAAAGTCATTAAATATCTTGGAATTTATATTGATAATAAGTTAAAATTTAAGGAGCACGTTGAATATACAGGGTTTGATTGAAAAGTAATGATCCTTATTTTTTTAAGCAGTTTTATTAAACCTTTTGGCTTATAAAACTAGTATTCTTCAAAATAGGACCCTTGAGCGTCAATACACTGCTGGTAGCGGTCCTTCCACTGCAGGAAACATATAATATTTTCAACTCATCCGCCGGGATCGCGTTCAATTCGGCTGTCACAATTTTTTGGATCGCCTCGATGGAGTCGAAAAGCCTCCCCTTCAGCTTTCTTTTCAGGCGCGGGAACAAGAAGAAGTCCGGAGGGTACAGGTCTGGGCTGTAGGGAGGGTGGGGAAGCACCGGAACACCCATCCTGGCCAATGCAGAGGAAGGCGGTGTGCGCCGGCGCATTGTCGTGATGAAGGGTCCAATTGTTGGCGAGGTCGGGCCGAACCGGGCGACAAGGTTTTTCAGCCGAAGGAGCACTTCTTTGTAAAATGCCGCGTTTACAGTACTTCCTGGTTCACATCTTCATCGGTTTGCGTCGTCGAAGGCCTTCCAGATCGCTGTTCGTCTTCGACGTCCTCCCGGCCTTCCTTGAACGACTTGTGCCACCGTTTTACCTGGGCACTGTACAGAGATTGGTCCCCGTAAGCCTCCTTGAGTAGCCCAATTGTTTCGGTACTCGTTTTGTTTAGCTTTACACAAAATTTTATCGAGTAACGTTGCTCCAACGATCACTGCATTTTCCCCACTGCAAATTCCTAACATACTTTTAAAACAGCTTTCACGTGCGGAACGATGTTGACTGCGCCGCTGTTGCCAGCGAACTGGGACCGGTTTCTAGTGGAAGGGGAAGGTCCATCGATTGATCGCTTGGCAGACGCTCCGCGCGGGAAGGCTCATTACTTTTCAATCAAACCCTGTACCGTTAATAAGATTGCGAAAAAAATTGGAAAGGCATAGGAAAAGGTATACAAGTTTGGTTTATAGATCGATAGTTGAGCCGCATTTTATATACTGTCCATCAATTTTTTTCATGGCTAGCGACACACAAGTTGAAAAACTAAAAGAATATAACAACAGAGCTATGCGACTCATTTTGAATAAGCGTTATGATACAAATACAAGAAATAATCTGAGACTTGAATTGGCTGAGCGTTTCGTTTTTAATATAAAGCAGGGCAAGTCACCGTGTTACCTGAGCGATAATCTCAGACACATAAACGAAACCCATTCATATTTACTTCGGCAAAGTAATAGTTTCAGACTACCACTGTTAAGAAGCGAAGTTGGTAAGAGAAATATATTCTATAAAGTATTAAAATGTTTGAACGAGTTACCATCCCAAATAAAAAATTCTGATAACACGAGCACTTTCAAGAGGCTGCTATTTAACCACTGTAAAACGTTGCCGATTAGATAGAAACTAGACCCTTCCTTTCCAAGCAGTGGGAACTATAAACTACGCTGTTAAACTATAAACTACGCTGTAAAAACTTGAAAATTGTACTCTATAATTTGTTTTATTGTCCAAATATATCTATGTAGGAAAAGTAATATATTATTTTCCTATTTAGCATATAAGTATATTATTGTATAAATTAGGTCTTAAGACCGTAAAAACTAAATAAATAAATAAATATGAAAGAAACTACGGACTTCGATGAGAAGATGAAGTGCAAGGTATTCATAAGAGGTATATGAGATCCGGACACAAAACGGGAAGCGTACTCAACACCGAAGGGGAGGTTTGTTGAAACAGTGTCAACTGCGCTGACAGAGGAAACGGCAGCTCTCTTAAGCAGCCAGTGCACAACGTCCATCGTGTTGATGTTGAAGAGCCTACCTCAATGGAGGAAACCTCGAGGAAGGTATTGAGGGTTTACATAAAGAAGCTAGTGTTACAACTGCGGTAAGACCGGACATATGGCTCGAAATTGCAGTATACCACGTAGCCAATCGAAGACGAAACCAGGAGGAAAAAAACAAAGCTCTGAAACTGACAATGGCGCTCCCGATGCACAGTAGGCGTTAAACTTGTAGAATGTTCCTCGTGTTTTTACAGCAGATTCTGCATCGTCACCTGATGCTTCCAATCCGCGGCAAACCTTGTAAATGAATGAACGCGCATACTTAAGAAAATAAGAGACTCCTAAATCGGTATGATTTGCACATATAGCGACGGTAAGTGCATGTCTCCTGAGTTAACTTGTAGTCCTTCGAGGCTTATCTGAAAAAGAGGAAAAATAAAAATTTTGATTTCGGGAAGTTATAGCCACATAAGTACATATATGCACTTACTTAATTACCGTATGCACTCTTTGTATTTACTTGTCTCAATGTCGATATGGAAATGAACAAAAACAGCAAAAGATTTGTTTTACAGTGAAAGTTACCTTGACAACGAACAGAAACTTTAAACTGTTTGACCGATCCTTTACGAGATATCGATCACTACAGCCATCTACCGAAAAAATATTGGATTTTTTCCCCCAAAACTAATATAAACCAAAAAAATTGCCTCTATTAGGAAAAGTTAATATACAATTTTATACAAAAACGAAAATTATTTAGCTGAGTTCTATTCCTAATTATGAAGTGAAAAAACGCGATAAGTCTAGAACTAAAGCCATAAAAACGAGGTTAATCAAAATGGTGAATACATTAAGTTCTGAATATAAAGACGGTGAAAGTCTAGTAAAAACAAATGAACAAGTTTTTAAAGGCCTTAAGCAGTTGCAAAATAAGTGCCATTTGAAATTATAAAAAAGGTGCACCACGCTGAGTTCACCCATGTGTTTTTTTTTTTGTAATCAAAGAAAAACACAATTTTTTTGATGTTGACGATAATAGTCATTTTAAGTGGATTTGTTGACATCACTTTTTGAATATGATATCTCTCAAATGGCCGCCTTGAGCCTGTACGGCGTATTGTGTCCGTTTTGCAGCATTTTCCATAGTTTTAGCTAACATTTCGGCTGGAATAGCGGCTATTTCCTCACGGATGTTGTTCTAGAGCTCTTGTAAGGTCTTTGGCTTATCAATATAAACCTTTGATTTTAAATATCCCCACAAGAAGAAGTCAGGTGGCGATAAATCGGGCGAACGCGGTGGCCAGTCCAAATCGCCATTTTTCGACATCAAATGACGAGGAAACAATTTCTTCAAAAAAATCGATTGTCCCTGGCGACGTCTCAACACTGGCCCGAAAATTTAAACAAGTGTGAGATATACTTTTCCGAACATCGACGAATACATTTTCGAACTGGCAGGTTCTAAAATTTCCATCACATTAGTTTCTAACTAGGCTTCTTGATGATTCCTTTAGACTTAGAATATTTGAAGTTATATCACGGACGATACCGGTTTCTGTTATTGTTCCTTGCTATAGGGTGTCCGATTGCAGAATTAGAAATTAGAAAAAAAGAATTACTAATGACAAAAGTTTATTTCAATAACTATTACAAAGAAGACAAGTGCGGATTTAATTTTTTTTAATAATATGCTCTTATGTTGATCATTATGTCAAATATAGGAAATCAGGAGATTTGGGTGACTAGGATATGTCACCGAAGTTAGGGAAGAAATCTCGCAGAAGCACCATTATTTCTCTGGCCGTGTGAAGTAACTGATGCTTTCCATTTCAATTCAACCGGGCTATTCGGGTCATGTTCTTCGATTTCGATGTAACTCAAATATGTTGCTCTCTGGTCCAAATAATGAGACACGTATTTTTTTGTTCGCCCGAAAAAAATTTTTTTCAAGAGTTATCGGCAATTTTGTTTTTCGGCTCAAAATCGATTTTTTTTAATTATATAAGAAAAAATTTTTTTTAAATGCCCATTACTTAGTCAAAAATGAACCGATTTTAATAATTCTGGGTTCAAAATGATCGTCATTACTTACACGAGCGACTTCATGTAGAAACAATTGCAAAAAGGTAGTTAAAAATTTTTTATTTAGCAAAAAACAAAAAAATTGAAAATTTTTGGAAATTCTATATTTCAATAACTTTTTTTATTTTTATAACTTTTTCCAAATCAAGAAGACACCTCAAACTTCAATTAAACTGAATGCCCAGTAGCTAAAATGAGTTGTTCTTGAGTAATGAATTTTTGAGTAAGAAACCTGTTTCGCACTTTTTGTTTTTGCAAAATAAAAAAATTTCAACTACTTTTTTGCAATTGTTTCTACATGAAGTCGTTCGTGTATGTAATGGCGATCATTTTGAACCCAGTATCATTAAAATCTGTTCATTTTTGACTAAGTTATGGGCATTTAAAAAAATATATATTATATAGATGCTTTCCATTTCAATTCAACCGAGCTATTCGGGTCATGTTCATCGATTTCGATGTAACTCAAATAGGTTGCTCCGTGGTCAAAATAATGAGACACGTATTGTTTTGTTCACCCGAAAAAAAATTTTTTTCAAGATTTATCGGCAATTTTGTTCTTCGGCTCAAAATCGATTTTTTTTTTCATAATATAAGAATTTTTTTTTAATGCTCATAACTTAATCAAAACTGAACCGATTTTAATGATTCTGGGTTCAAAATGATCGCCATTAGATACACGAACGACTTCATGTAGAAACAATTGCAAAAAAGTAGTTGAAAATTTTTTATTATGCAAAAAACAAAAAGTGCGAGACAGTTTCTTACTCAAAAATTCGTTACTCAAAAACAACTCATTTTAGCTACTGGGCATTCAGCTTAATTGAAGTTTGAGGTGTCCTCTTGATTTGGAAAAAGTTATAAAAAAAAAACTTTTTTAAATATTGAATTTCGAAAAAATTTCAATTTTTTTCGTTTTTGTTAAATAAAAGATTTTTAACTATTTTTTTCCAATTGTTTCTGCATGAAGTCGCTTGTGTAAGTAATGACGCTCATTTTGAACCCAGAATTATTAACCCTAGAACACACACCCAGAAAATACCACGTAAACACACACCCAGGATACGTTTGTACCCGGGACCTTATTTTGTGGTTTTTTAATGCTTATTCAACCGATTTCTATGATTTTTTTTTGAAATGTATATTTTAATATATAACAAGTATTTTGTTTTTTGTTTCATTCGAATATTCCTACTGGTTCCAGCGATATGGGCAAATAAAGTCAGGACATGCAACAGTGGATTTTTGTTTTTGTTGTTGTCCTGATAAATGCAAAACAAAATAATATAATTTATAATAATATACTTGTAGAGTAACAACGAATACACATTTTGGTTTTTATTTCATTGAAATATTCTACCTGGTTCAAAAGATATGTGCAAAAAGGTCGCGCAAGGTATGGGTACGTAAGTAGCAAATACACTGGTATAACTGGTTTTTGTATTTTATATGCAGCTGCAAGGGTTGTTTTCACACGAGGTGTTTTTATAAATGCTGCCTGTTGATATTTTCATTATTGTTTGGTGCTCAAAAGTGTAAGAAGTGAAAATATAAGTGAAAATAAATATAACTGAAACTATAAATAACTGGATACGAAATGACTTCAAGAAGAAACAAATATTTATCAAGTGCAGCATATAGAAGGTAAAAAATGTAAAATAAGCAACAATGTAAACATATACTAATTTTTTTTATTATGCAGGCTAACTGAGGAACAGCGAGAATCATATATAGAATCTTTATTTGATGAAATTTGTGACGATGAGGGAGCGAAGATGACTCAGAAGATGAAGAAGAAATTCAATTCAATGACATTGAAATTGCTGATGACGATGCTGAAGTTTCGCAAAGTGCCGCAGAAGTATTACCTGATTATGCGGACTATGAGGATGATGAAGAAGACGATGAAGAAGAAGAAGTAGAAGAAAATAATGAATTACCACCTAGTGGCGAAAAATTTGTGGCACGTGATGGTACTGAGTGGATGAAAGAACCAAATGTAAGTCGTCAGGTACTCAGACAAAATATTATAAGAGAACGTTCTGGACCAGCTAGATGCACTGAAATATTGTCAATAGAGCAAACATTCAAATGTTTCATGAACGTTGAAATGGCTGATATAATTATGCGCCACACAAATAAGTTAGCAAAAGAAACTTATAATGCTTACAACAATGCGCATTCAAACACAACTCCTAAGTCATGGACGCCTGTGTCAATAACAGAGCTGTATGCATTTTTTGGCATACTTATTATGACTGGTGCGAACCATAGCAATGGAGAACATGTTCGAGATTTATGGAGCGTCAAAAACTATGCTTTATATCGCGCCACAATGGGAGTCAACCGTTTCTGTTCGATATTGCGGTTCCTAAGATTTGACGATAAAAACACTCGTGCAACACGCTTACTAACTGATAAAGCAGCACCGATCAGTGAGTTGTGGACGATGATGAACAATAATCTTGCTGCACATTACAAGCCCAGCTCATGCTTGACGATTGATGAGCAATTATTTCCTTACCGTGGACGCACACGGTTTACGCAGTACATACCGTCAAAACCTGCTAAATATGGTGTCAAGGTTTGGTGGATTTGCGATGCCACAAATGCATATCCACTGCATGGACAAATATATACTGGCCAAGCAGAAACTGGTAGGGAAACGAACCAAGGCGAACGAGTGGTGAAGGATTTGTCTGCCAAATACCAAGGAAGTGGCCGAAACATTACAATGGACAATTTTTTTACGACCTTGCCAGTTGCAGAACTGCTTCTCACCTGGAAACTCACGATCGTTGGAACTTTGCGCAAAAACAAATCATATATTCCTCAAGAAATGAAGCAGAACAAAAATAGGACAATTGGTTCAACGACATTTGGCTTCAAAAATAATGTGACAATGTGCTCTTATGTTCCAAAAAAAAATAAAGCAGTAATTTTACTTTCGACCATGCATAATGATGCTGAAATAGCTGACAGTGGGAAACCTGAAATAATTGAATATTATAATCGTACCAAAGGTGATGTTGATCGAATGGACCAAATGTTTGCGGAATATCCAACACAAAGACAAACAAAACGATGGCCTCTAGCGATGTTCTTCAACATTTTGGACATTACAGCTCTTGCAGCCTACATTGTCTACGATTTGAATAACCCTATGTTGCCTTGGAGAACAAACAACAAGCGTAAGCAGATCATGCGCAGCTTGGCTGAAGCATTGTGTATGCCCATTATTGAAGCCAGAGCCATAAATCGTCAAGTGACGCGAAATTTTTCGACTAAAATTGCTATTGAAGCATATTTCAACCGACCGCTGGAATCAATGGTGTCAACAGCAGCATCAACATCTGCCGCAGCGCGCACGCCAAAACCTGTGTCCGGATCTTGCTATTTATGTTACGCACAAGAGGAAAAACACCGTAGAAAAACCAGAAAGCTGTGCGCCAAATGTAAGAAGCCAATGTGTCTTGAACATTCGGTCACATCAACAAATTGCTTTATTTGCCATGATTTTCCTTAGATATAAGATGCATTTTTATAATTTTTATAATAAAAGTCAATAATATAATGTGTGAAATAAATATTTTTAATTTTTCAAATAAAAAAATAATATACAAAATGTTTTTTTTTTTGATTATTATGAGGATTTTTACTATTGGGGTACAAACGTATCCCGGGTGTGTGTTTACGTATATAATGTGCTTGGAAGGATGTAGCTCCTGAACCAATGGTCCGATCTGGTTCAAATTTTGAATTTGAACTCAGAACTAAATAATCTTCCTAGATCCGAAGTTAGCGGTATAGAGGTATAGCGGTTCAAAAGTTACAATACTTCAAAGTTGAAGTGGATACATTTGTACCCGGGTGTGTGTTCTAGGGTTAAAACCGGTTCACTTTTGACTAAGTTATGGGCATTTAAAAAAATTGTTTCTTATATAAATAAAAAAAATCGAGTTTGAGCCGAAAAACAAAATTGCCGATAACTCTTGAAAAAAAATTTTTTCGGGCGAACAAAAAAATACGTGTCTCATTATTTGGACCAGAGAGCAACATATTTGAGTTAAATCGAAATCGAAGAACATGACCCGAATAGCCCGGTTGAATTGAAATGGAAAGCATCAACTGTTGATGTTTTAATAATTGGTTCTATCCTTTAGAAATCTTCGGGAACATCACACCCACGAACGAAATTGAATATCGACGCCTCCAGATCTGATGCTGCAGCCGAAGGAACTATATTACCTATACGGCAACCTCAAAAAATGGCACACAAACAAATTATACTCGGATCGAGAAAGAATAGAAACGTTGTGGAAACGGACCATAAGCTATTGGTTACACTTGTCAAAAGGTAGCCCAGGAAGCAGAAATACAAAGCAAGGAGCGTGATTACACTTATGACAAATGTCGCACACGTTATTTGTTCCTTTCTCGCTTCAAGTTCGCCCACTACCTCTACGTGGCGTCCCTTGGATAGTCTACGAACATCCGTCCGTAGTGAACTAATGTTTACAGCGAGCCTCCAAGCTTTAATAATTTTGCGTCGGATTTGAGACCCACCATGTAAAAGAACCCATCCAATGAAAGATCCAAATAAGCCTCGGATAAGGTTTCCTCCTGTTGACGACGAGCTCCAATTACGTTATTCGGACACCGATTTGAGGATATGCACCTGGCACGCCAGAACCCTTTACGGATTGGGTACCAGCTGGTTGATGCCATCAACGAACACAAGGCTGACATCGCCACGCTTCAGGAAATGCAATGGATGGATAGTCCAAAAAGCCTTCCTCTGGCGTCAAGTACAACTGCCATGAAACGAAGCACGAATTCGAAGTTAGCTTTATGGTGGGCCAGAGACTGCGCCACCACGCCTTCCGAGTCAAGGTTAGATTCCACAACTTCCGCCTCATCTCCGTGCACGCCCTGACGTACGAGAAGTCATCGTTCCACAGAAAGCTTCTATGAAAGTCTGGAAGAAGCCTACCACCACTGCCCTTGTTACGTTTACGTCTTTAATGCCAAGGCGGGCAAGAAGAAGTCTTTGGCTCAACAGCGTACACGACGAAACTACGGTACGAGGCCCATCGACTTTGCCGCGGCGAGAAGCATGGGAGTAAGTAGCATCAGACACCAGCATGTGCTTGACGTGCGCACGATCCGAGGAGCCAACATAAGCTTGGAATAAGCTTGCTCAACATCGCATATAAGGTCTTCCCGAGCGTATTGTGTGAGCCAATGAAGCCCATCGTCAACAAACTTATTGGGCAACTTCAGACCTGGTAATTCCAACATAGACCTAATCTTCACAATACGCCCAATCCTGAAGTAGACCTGCGCAACAAATCTTGACACCATCTTTTCGTCGATTTTAAAGCCGCCTTTGATAACACCGATAGAAATCACCTCTATGCCGCTATGTCCGAGCTTGATATCCCCGTAAAACTAATACGGTTGCGTAATATGACGTTGAGCGCTAAAATCCAACACTGAGAAAAATACATATGAAAAACAAAATACAAATGTTAAAAAACCGATGAGGAAGAGCTAACTCGTAAAACAGAATGGATACTAAAACAGAAATCAAAAGGAGGAAGGCTGTTTCTTCCGCCGAACTATTAAAATCTGCTTCAACCATTAAGAATCCGCAAGGAACTAAGGAAGTCACCTCGACCTCCTCCTATAATGGTATCAATAGCTCTTTAATAGAGCGAAAGATGAGGCGAGCGAAGAGTTTTTAATCAAACTGCTCAGTAATAAATATTTAAAAGTAACAGCATGGCGGCCGCCGTAGCCGAAGGGGCTGGTGTGTGATTACCATTCCGAATTCACAGAGAGAACGTAGGTTCAAATCTTCTTGAAACACCAAAATTAAGAAAAACTTTTTCTAATAGCGGTCGCCCCTCGGCAGGCAATGGCAAACCTCCGAGTGTATTTCTGCCATGAAAAAGCTCCTCATAAAAATATCTGCCGTTCGGAGTCGGCTTAAAACTGTAGGTCCCTCCTTTTGTGGAACAACATCAAGACGCACACCACAAATAGGAGGAGGAGCTCGGCCAAATACGCAAAAAAGGGTGTACTCCACTCAAGCAAATAATTTCTGACTTGGAAAAAACAGGTATTAAAAATAACCAACACGGTAAATAAATTAAAATGGAAAACTAAGCAACCGCTTGATATGTTCCTTCTTACGTTTGAAACTTCGGAAGGCATAAATAAAATAAACAATATAAAAACCATACTGCACTTAATAGTCAACATTGAACCAGTTAGGCAATCAGAGTTTCTACCTCAGTGTAAGTTTTGTCTATCCTTTGGACACACCCACAACTACTGCAGAAAACAGCTTAAATGTGTGAAGTACGCAGGAAAGCTCTTTGCACAAAATCGGAGGAACAACAACCGAAATGTTGCAACTGTTGTGAAGCCCATCCAGCTAGTTACAAAGGTTGCATAGTTGTGAAAGAGCTACAAAAAAGACGCGACAAGCAAACTAACAAACATAAGTGTAATATCGGAGCTCCAAACCCAAACGCATAAGTATTTAAAACCAATATTAAAAATGTGCTACTTGTAACTAAAAAAATAAACCCTATTATCATCAAATACGGCGCCTAAGGTACTTACCATACATTTGCACGAACTTTAAAAGCCAACAAAACAAAAGAACAAAACGTTTTCAAACTGATATTTTGATACTCGAAAAAAGACGGCAAATGTCGAAAATTGTCTGCACTTTAAGCCAATAACGCCAAAATTTTTGAAAGTAATGCTATAGAACGCAAATGGCCTTTTAAAGCATCAAGAAGAGCTGGACTTTATTTTAGATTCACAAAAAGTTTACGCATGCTTGATAGCAGAGACATACTTCACAAAGGAGTCATCAATAAAATTAAAAATTATAAGGTTTCTCACACTATCCACCCAAGCAATTGCGCAAGAGCAGGTAGTGCAATTATCATCAAAAGTAATCTGAAATATGAAAAAACTTGTATGGACGAATTCCAGGCAACTACTGTTACGATAAGCGCTGATAGTAAAATATCAATTACCGCGGTATATAGCCCGTCATAACCTACATACCGAGAAACACAACTCACAACGACCAAAGGTAAAGAACCCAGCCCCAATCTATCGTCACAGGAGCAATCTCTCTCAGCATGTTTGCTCCAAATACTTCTCTTCAGGGCTGGTATTGAACCCAACCCTGGACCAAAAGTATTCTACTACTGTATATGCCGCAAACGGCTCATCCCGAACTTCCCCTCGGTTAGGTGCAACAAGTGCCATCTTAAGACCTTTTCAGGCTTTAAGGCCCACAGGGAGTGGTCCACAAGGTATGTGCAACACAACTCCCCCATCGACCCACAACCCTCCTAATCCTATCCCATTGCAGAACTTGGTCCCCGCACAGTCTGTTCCGTGGGTCAGACCAGAGCTCCTCGGAACCTGACAACAGTCAAGTGCAATTCTTGTAATGGCTGGTACCCCTTTCGGAGATGCTCTGGCCTGCGTACCATCCGTGAGTGGATACGTGACTACGTTGCCCCCTACTGCAGAGCTCTGTACCCGCAACCGCACCCGTGGCGCGGCTGCCCGTCATCATCAGGCCGCAACAACTATTGCGGAGCGCCCCGTGTTACGACCATGCTCCCGAGGAGTTTCAAACTCCTCTAACTGTACTGCAATGGACTCATTAGCAAGATAGACGAGCTAGTCGACTTCATGAGCCATCATGGAATCAATGTGGTCCAAGAGACACAACTGCACGCTAGCTCCTCCCTGATTACTAAGGATGGCCACAACGTGCACAGAAAGGATTGCGAGCGAGACAAAGGTGGAGGCCGAGCGCTCATAGTCCACCATACAGTGCAGTATCGTCTCATCGATGAAGGCATCGACCGCAGGGACAGCTCTTTAGAATGTTAAGGTAAAGCTGTCCGGTCTGGCGATACCGAGCTCGAAATTTATAGTATCACATATATCAAATTTTACATGGCCCACCCTATAGGTGCGCTTATCAGGGGTGAAAACCGATTGGTAGTAGATGACCGTAGAGGACATCAATTGGCAGAGCAGATAGACGACTCGACATTCAGCACTGTAAACGACGACGCCCCCACTAGGGTCGTGGGCAATTGCAGCAGCTCGCCTGACATCACAATTGCTAGCGCCCGTCTGATAAACAGCATGACCTGACGACCTATGCTACGCTTTCCCCATTCCCACCGATGTGCGATAAATGATCTCAATTTGGTGATCCGGCCACTGGTAACCCAACACAAGCGAACCAAATGGGAAGAGCATCTGAAGTCCTGCAAGTTCACGTCTGGTGTGAGCAAGCTCTGGCCCACCGTAAGGTCCGTGTCGAACCCGACGAAGCACAACGGCACGGTGGATATCATCTTCAACGGTTGTACTGCGTCGGATTCGAAGAGATGCGCGAGCTATTTTAGCCGGCCGACAGATCCAAACGTAGTGCCACCAGACGGCTGCACAAACTGGCATACAACATACAACTCCATTGGGAGTAGAATGCCTCACTAGGGCCTTCAATATGTCTATGGCCACTCTCATCATTCCTCAGAAGTGGAAGTCAGGTAGAATGGTCCCACTACTGAAACCTAGGAAACCCCTCAACCAAGGGGACCCTTATCGTCCGATAACTCTCCTTTCCCCAGTAGTAAAGACTCTTGAAGCCCTTTTACTCCCACTCTTTACGAAACTTCATGGCTTCCGAAGAGTGCACAGCACCACCACTGCACTCACCGTCATTGACACTCAGGTAAACCGAGGGCCCAACCAAAACCACTCCTGCTAGAGGAGCGTTGGACCTAAAAAAGGCTTTCCCACAGTCAGCCATGCCACGCTACTTGATGACATTTTACAGTTGACTCTCCTGCCAGGGCTGAAGAGGTGGACAGTGAACTACCTGAGTGGTCGTCATTCGTCGGTGCTATTTCGAGACCAAACCTCAAAACAGAGGAAAGTAAAGCAAGAAGTTCCGTTGTGTCCTTTCCCCCTTGCTTTTTAACTTCTAGATCTCGAAACTCCTCCAGCCACCAGAGGGAGTCTCCCTGGTCTCCTACGCCGACGACTGCACGATAATGGGGTCGGGCAATGACATTGATCCTTATCATGTCGTTCTCCTTACCGCGGGGATCAGGCGTAAGTGGTGATTTAACCCCATGTTATGGAGATTAACTTACCATGAACTAAGAGGGTAGCTTGATATAAGAACTCGGTATCCACCCATCCACGGAACGGCGGAAGTGGTGGCCACCCAATACTATGTGGAGATTACTGTAGCGACAACCTGGCAGGAGGTATAAAATGCATTTATTTCTTACAAAGTGGAGGTTAAACAAGGATCTCTCTGCACGACGTAACTCACTTTTGGGAAATCTTCCCGTCGTGCAATCGACGGCTCGGGCATCGGATATGCAGTCCCGAGCCCCACACCCTCTTATGACCGAAACTGAAACCCAGGATTCCGGAGGAAACGCACTACTAGTGCTGAAACATGGCACATTGGCTATGCCAATGGAGAGTCGGGTGAGTGTGAGCGATACACCGTCATCGAAACGATCCGAAGCAACTGAAAAAGTTGTGGAGGATGTGGAGATGGCGGACAATCTCTCAGTAGATCAGTAAATCAGGTAAGTATCTGTAACACGGCTGAAGTTATTCGAGATTCGAACGCAGGTGCTGGTCTATCTGCAAGGCAGATCAAACGAAGAAATCAGAGTGCGAAGAAAGCCGAAGCATTAGCTAAGGCAAGTACTCAATCTCCGTCAACTTCGACACATGTAATGGAAACGGGAAAGCGTGGCAGAACATCGAATTCCTCTGTAATGTTGCACTCTTCCGGAAACGAAATAGGATCTGTGCCAACGACCGGGAAGAAGAGAAAGGCAAAGAAGAAGAAAGGCGAGAGACGGAAGTCGGAAATACCTGCATCCTCGACCCAATCCAAGGCAGACAAACCTTTGCCTGACAAGGCAGAGGCTAAGGGACTTCTAATGCCGAATGACACTCATCGGTCCACGTCTGGCGATTCCTTCGCGAGAATGGCAGTAAAGGCAATGACGGTAGAGATACATACCGACAAACAAGACGGTCTACTGTCCAAAGGGCAACAAGACTATCTTGCCAGCTATCATTGGAAAGCTATCGGTGAGTCAAAAGACGCTCCGAATTTAAGCGTTGTGGACGGCATCGTAAAGGTGCACTGGCTGGAAAAAGAGATAGGAAAAATTCCAGCCTGGGAAAACAGTAAGTTCATTCTTGGAAAAGCTGGTAGGATGAGTGTCTGGACGCATGACTGAAGTAATATTTACACAAATAAATCAGCAGCATAGCAAAGCTCTACGGCTCTCCTGTGCCGTAGGCATGCAAAACTGCAAACAAACCCACACATAGTAATAATATAAAAACCATGGGTATGTCACAAGCGTTTCTCTGGTCTAGGTGCTATGTCGTAGGAACAAATCATTCATTGAGAAGGGAATGTGAGACCTGTTTTGTCATGTGAGACATGTATTATCATGCCGAGGTTGATCGAACACACGATGTTAAAAGAGCTATGCTCCGAAGATATCGTTGTTGCAAAAATAAAGTACTGGAAGAGTGTGAACAGTGTCGAAGCTATCATAGTCTCGGCCTACCTACCCTACAACACTTTACAGCCACCTCCTTCGAGGGAGCTAAGTATGCAAAATCCAATAATCTGGGGCTAATAGTGGGCTGTAATGCAAAGTCACAGAACATTGTATGGGGAAGCAGCAAATGCACCCCAGAGGTCTCAAGGATTTTATCCTGTCATCTGGTTTGGTCATTCAAAACACTGGTAACAAACCAACTTCTGTGACCAGAAGGAGAGAAGAGGTGATTGATTTAACACTAAACAATAGGTCAGTGGGAAATCAAATCAACCGATGGCGAGTTTTTGAAGAGGACTCTCTTTCTGATCATCGTCTTATCGAATTCCGACTGGAAATTGATATAATATGAATACCTTCCGGTAGGAGTCCTCGAAATGTGGGCTGAAACAGGTATGGTGAGCTTGTAACAGAGCGATTACCAAACCTGAAAAAACTCAAATCAATAGAAATCATTGAAGATGCTCCTGAGAAACTAGAAGGTAATTTAATCAATTGATTTGAGGAACTGTGCCCACTCAGGCAAAGTAAACAGGAGAAAGCGGTTCCTTGGTGAAACATTGAACTGTCGAACCTTCGTGTATGGTCCAGAAAAGTTCTTAATAAGGAATTAAAAACCCAAACAAAGAGAATATAAGAAAAAAGTACGGAAAGTCAAACTTGAATCTTATGGAATTTCTCCAGTACCGTCGAAGAAATGAGAGAAACACCGATACTTCGTAAGGTCCATCATCTAGACCGCTCAGTAAGGCTGAGTTCCATTGGAAAACCTGATGGTTCATACACCATTTTCAAATTGGAAACGTTTAGTGCTCTACTTGAAACCCACTTTCCATAGTATTATTTATTCCAAAACCAGGAAAAGACGACTATTCCCTAGCAAAATGTTTTAGACCAATCAGTTTGACATCGTTCGTGTTGAAAAGTCTAGAACGAGTGGTGGAGAAACATATTCGAGTGGGCGTATCGCCGAGAAGTCCACTTACGCGATCTTGTTAGCAAGATAGAAGCCGGGCTGGAAGTTGACGAATACGCAATGGGTGTGTTCGTAGGCATTAAGAGGTTTTTTGATAATGCCACATTCGGCTGAATATATTCTTCTGCCGAACGACACTAACTCCGTGTCAAGCCATTGTAAAATGGACATACTCCATGCTCTTTGAGAGGCTGTTAACCGCTGGTGAGAACAGTGACGAACTAATCATCGTCAGGGCTAAGCAAAGATGTCGGTGAGGTTTGCCGGATATTTTCTTTGCCAACGGGTCTAAGAATGAAATAGGGTCTGGAGCCGGAGGTACTTAAACGATAGTAATAAGTACCTATCACCATGCTATGGGGGAAAATGGCAACTGTTTCCCAACCGAAAGTTTCTGCCATCCTGAAAGTACCCGAATGGATAATCGGGAGGAGGTGGGGCGGGAAATAGATTGGAGTTTTCAGTGACAGTCAGGCTGCACTGAAGGCCCTGGAGAACGCGAAGCAAACCTCAAAGATTGTTCAAGAATGTAAGAAGAAGCTTAATTCTGTCGCAAGACAAAAGAAGTTTGTACTTATATTAGTTCCAGGACACTCCGGTGTTCAAGGAAATGAAATTGCCGATGAATTGGCCAACCGTGGAGCAGCGGTTCTCCACAAGGGCCATAGTCAATAATCGGAATCAGTTCCGTAGGAATCATGAATTGGATCAGCGATTATGTAAGCAATCTACATAAAGACCGATGGTCCGGCCTAGAACGCTGCAGAACTGAAAAGTGTTTTGTGACAGGTCCGAACAGAAAACTGTTAAACTTTTCACTAAAAGTTGAAAGAAAAGACGTTCGGTTAATGGTCAGTATTATTACAGCATACAACCCATGAGGTCAGCATATGATCACCATTGGAATCATTGAGGAAAGGTAAACGACTACCTTGCCTGGCATTCTCTCTTCTTCACTGCGAGGAGCCTACAACTTCTCCCCACTAAATCCACGGCGATACTCTTCACCACCTGGACGAAGGAGGTCAAGCTGCAACTCAAAGTGAAAGTCGATGATACACCAATTCCGACTGTAAACAACCTCAGAATATTAGGAGTTACCTTCGACAGCTTGCAGGAAGTTCGGAACTCCCTCAGATGACGAGTTCTTGGCCTCAAGTGAAGAGACAGTTGATGGCAAAGCTATGGGCACACCATAAACTCTATATCAACCTACTATATCCGCTGATGCTAAGGGACAAAAGCGTCAATACGTTAAAAACGCCGCGTCTCGATGTTGAATGTAGAATGTCATGTCAAGTCATGAAAGGTGGATTACAAGGAACAATAATAAACAGTTTAGTGCGAGCACTCGAACTATTAAACATGGTGTCAGAGCAAACGGACTCTCGAAACAAAGAATAATTAATTCAAACTGATTTATGAAAAAAACCTTAAAATGTACAGTGAAGACGTTAAAAACGAGGTTGAGTTACTGAAAGAGCAGGTAACGCAGCAAGTGAATGCAGCTCAAACTTCTGCAACTGGTACAGTGAAGAAGGAAAGATTAAACGTAGCAGCAAGCGTCCCATTATCTAGCGTGCCAGAAAGCATCGCAGGTGCCTCAGTGGCAAATTTTAAATTCTTCAAAAAACAAAGGGAAATATATGTGACGGCAATTGGTTTAAATCATTGCGTAGAAGAGGTAAAAAATCTCATCCACTGTCAACGATAGGGGAAAAGTGCCTTCGAATATTCTTCAATTCGCCGCTAACGGAAGAAAGCACGGCTTCTGCAGAGAACACTCTAGGAACAATCGAAAGGTACCTCACGCCTACTATAAGCAAACGAAACAAGCGCGCACTGTTCAATCTAGGAAAGCAGAAAGACGGAGAGCCGATCGACGAGGCGAAGTGAAGTTACAACTCGACAGAAAAGGTAAACCAATAGAAGAAACCTTCTAAGATCATAACGAGAATTTGCAATATCTTTTTCAAAGACTGAGAGAAAAAAATTGTAAATGTAACAGAGAAAAAATGAGTATATGTAAAATCGAACTAAAATTTGTCGGGTATATTCTGTCAAAAGATGGACTAAAAGCAGACAAGGCAAAAATAGAAGCGATCAAAAGCATACCTACTCCAAAGGATCCAGAAAGCCTATCCAGATTTTAGGGTTTGGTGACTTATCTGCCGAGTTACTTGTATGCCGCGACGTTTGAATTTGGTATCCCCGCAAAACTAATACGGCTATGCGAGATGACGTTGATCATCACAAGCAGCGCCGTCAGAATTGGGAAGGACTTCTCCGAGCCGTTTGATACCAAACGAGGTTTCAGACAGGGTGACTCGCTGTCGTGTGACTTCTTTAACGGAGAGGATCGTAAGAGCCGTAGAACTTAATCGCTGATATTATATTTTACAAGAGCGTGCAATTGTTGGCACATGCCTTAACAACCGCGCTGTTAGTTCTGCCTTCTCCAAACTGGATAAAGAGGCAAACCGAATGGGTCTGGTGGTGAACGAGAACAAACTGTCTTCAAACAAACAGTTGGCGCACTCGCGTATCGGCACCCACGTCACTGTCGGCAGTTATAATTTGGAAGACTTCGAGCATTTAGGAACCAGCAATAACACCGATAACAATGTCAGCCTTGAAATCCAAAGCAGAATCTCTCTTGCCAACAAGTGCTACTTTTGACTAAGTAGGCAACTGAGCAGTAAAGTCCTCTCTCGACGAACAAAACTAAATAACTAACTAACTAACGTATGGCGCAGAAGCGTGGACGATGACAACATCCGATGAAGTGACGCTTGGAGTGAGAATGATTCTGCGCAAGGTTTTTGGACCTTTGCACGTGGGCAACGGCGAATATCGCACGGATTGGAACGATGAGCTGTATGAGCTTTACGACGACATAGACATAGTGCAGAGAATAAAGATCCAGCGGCTACGCTGGCTGGGTCATGTTGTCCGAATGGATTGATCTTTTTTTTTGTCGGGTTAACTAGCAAGTGCAGCACTCAGACATTAATTAAGTCCATTGTACTACACTTGGATTCCCTTTTAATTTTCTTTAAATTTACCCGATCTCCGAAGAAATCTGAGTAGATCTTGTGGTGCCAAGCAGCCATGTTGGTCGCTTCTTAACACATCAGTACCAGACACACAGGAAGTGGTCCGCCGTCGCTTCCTCCTCTTCACCAGCTGGGCAGAGTACACTGCTGAGATGCGCAACCTTTCCATGTGCTTCGCTCGCAGAAAGTGGCCCGTCATCGGTACAACCAGCCGTCTGCACTACCCTCTACTTAATGACAGAAGGGTTTGCCACAGTCGACCGGACATGACAGGTAACATCAGTTTAGTCCATCTGCAGTCTCTCTCAGCCTGTCAAGCTCGCTTGTGGGTGGTAGTTACCCATTTGCTAACCGTGGCCGTGATGGCCGCAGAGGGGAGTAGCAAAACGGGTTCTGGGGCAATGAAGTTGGCCTCAGAGCCCATCTTAGCTAAGAAGTCAGAGGTATCGTTACCCGCGATACCCAGGTGTCCCGAGACCCATGTTAGCATCAGAATATTATGTCTACCGACATAAATCAACCTGGATTTACAGGACTTCACTACCCCTGATGTGGCTGGAGGGCTGTCTAAGACCATAAGCGTAGCTTGGCTGTCGCTGCAGACACATATAGACTTGCCTCTCCATCGCTTTTCCACAACAAAGTTCATCGCTTCTTGAACTGCATACACCTCCGCTTGAAACACAGATGCATGCATTCCAAGAGCAAAGTGCAGTTTTGTCCCGCTGAATTCCACGTAGACCCCAGCAGCCGGATCCATGCTCGGTCCTGGAGCCATCCGTAAAAATTCGAAAACAGTGTTTGCCGGGCTCACTTTCTGAGTTAGACCACAACTGAACCTCTGGTAGCACTACACTGTATCTCTTTTCAAGTACGACTCTTAATGGCAATTAGGCAAGGGGCATGGAGAGAATCGTTGGATCGACGTCCATGCCTTCTCTGTTTTCCAATGCCGCACAGAAGCTGTACCAGTTTCCATTATGTTTCAGCCTGCAGATGGCCTTCAAGGCCTCTCCTTGGGTGAAAGCATCACGTGGTGGCAAACCAATCAGAGCATCTAATGCCGGGCCCGAAGTAGTCGGAAAAGCTCCGATGCAACCGATGGCCACATTGCGTTGTTGTCTCGATAAGGTCCTCCTGACTCCCACGAGAAAGAGTATATTCATCCAGACCACTGATGCATAGGTGATAATAGGTCTTATCATAGCCGTGTAGATCCATAGGACCTTGCTAGGAGAGAGACCCCACGTTTTCCCAAAGACACCTTTGCACTGCCAGAAAGCTGTCAGTGCTTTGGATGCCTTTGTTTCAACGTGTGATTTCCATAGGAGCTTACTATCGAGGATTACTCCAAGATATTTAATTTCCTTGGATAGCTGGATTGTGACTCCTTTTAGCTTAGGCAGAAAGAGTTCATCAAGCTTCCTCCTTCTGGTGAAGAGGACAATACCAGTCTTGGCCGGATTTGCCGATAGCCCGTTCGCACAGCACCAAGTGTCAATCCGATCCAGAGTTTTCTGCACTTTCCTGCAGATGTTCATAAGCGAAGGGCCTGTTACCAAACAAGCAACATCGTCCGCATATGCTTGTGCGTAGACTCCCGACTCGTTTAAGGTGGTGAGTAGAGGATCGATTACCATGCACCAGAGCAATGGAGACAGCACACCGCCTTCGGGGCACCCTTTGTTAACCGCGGATGACACCAGCAGATCTTCCATTGCTCGCACCGAAACGATTCTTTAGGCCAGCATCGAACGAATCCAATTTACTAGCACCCGGTCTACGCCGTGCCTACTGGCAGAGTTACACATACTATCAAAAGTGGCATTATCAAACGCCCCCTCTATGTCTAAAAAGACGCCCATAGGGTAGTCCCTCCTGTCGGTGGCCAGCTCTACCCTAGAAACAAGGTTTTGCAGTGCCGACTCGCAGGATTTTCCACTCTGATAGGCATGCTGAAATAGAGACAGAGGGGGAGCCTTCAGCGACTTCTGACGTATGCGCAGTTCCACCAGTCGTTCGAGACTTTTCAGCATGAAAGAGGTCATGCTGATGGGTCTAAAGCTTTTGGGGCTGGTGTAGTCGTCTTTTCCAACCTTTGGGATAAAAGCGACCCTCACCATCCTCCAAGAGCGTGGTATGTAAGCCAGTGCCAGGCATGCCGAGAAGATTTTCTTCAGAGCTGCTGTCACGAACTCTGCGTCTTCCTTCAGCATGGCAGGATATATGCCATCTGATCCGGGCGACTTGTAGCCGCCAAAAGATTTGATGACAAATCGAATGGCGGCCTCATTCACCACAGATCATTCACCAGTCATGCCGAGAAGGTGTAACAGCTCTGACAACTGCCTCTATCTAAGGGCTGTTGCCGGCTGACGCTTATCTGATTACCAGGAAAATGAGATTCCATCAGCAACCTGAGTGTCTCACTTTTCCGCTCCGTAAAGGAGCCATCAGATTTCCTAAGTGACCCCATCTTTGCAGTTGGGTCCCTTTTCAGGATCCTAAACAATTTCGCCGTGTTACTCAGAGATTCAATACCGCTGCAGAATTCCCTAAATGAGGCTCTTTTCGATTCCCGTATAAGTCTCTTGTAGTTCTTCTGAACATCACGATATCACTCCCAGTCCTCTGCAAGGTTAGTCTTGAGGGCCCAGTTTAGAAGTTTTCTCGACCCCCGCCTCAACATCTGGAGCTCTCGATTCCTCCAAGGAACGAGAGTCCGGCTAGGAAGAGGTCGAATTGGACAGGCTGACTCAAAACATTCGGTTAGGGCAGCGTTGAGTTTCTCAACAGCCGCCTCAATGGCCTGTTCTTTTCGAAGTCTTGGTGGCGTAACGTCAAGGTCCCGCAACGCCTCCCTAAACTTCTGCCAGTCTGTTTTTCTTGGGTTTCTAGAGGGCAATGGCATTTGTGCCTCCTCGCCACACTGAAACTCAATGTACCTGTGGTCCGAGCACGAATCTTCGGCAAGGACTCTCCAGTTCTTGATTGGCCACCCAAGTTTTGAGTTTGATAGGGTGAGATCAATCACCTCCTGCCTTCTAGCTGTTACAAACGTTGGCTGTGAGCCCGTGTTATGTATGTCTAGGCAAGAGGACGCGATAAATTCGAGTAGTCGAGAGCCCCGTCCATTGCACTTGCTGCTGCCCCAGATTGTATGCTGGGCACTAGCATCACAACATAGGATGAGGCCCAGATTGTGCCGCTCACAGAACCTCACGAAACTAGTGACCTTCCCGGGTGGTGGCCCTTCCAGAGCATCGTAAGGAAAATAAGCAGATGCAATCACAAACTTCGACCATCCGCGTCTACCTCTGCAACACACCTCAGCCGCTACCAGGTCTTGGCTACAGAATTGCTCAAGACCCGTCACAGTGAGATGGGATGATACTATAAGACCGGGCCTAGGTCTAATCGAAGTCTTGTCATATAAGAACGTGCTCCCTTGGCACACACGTAAGCCACAGAGACGGCCCCTAAAGACCCAGGGCTCTTGCACTGTTGGTATGTGGGGGTTCGAATGGATACAAACGCTCCGGCTCTGAAAGTATTCGATGCGGTACCAGCTGGTGGTAGCAAAGGAAGAGGGAAGAGGCGTTGGAAAGATCAGGTGGAGAAGGACTTGGCTTCACTTAATGTGTCCAACTGGCGCCGGTTAGCACGAGAAAGAAGCGACTGGCGCGCTTTGTTAAGCTCGGCGAAAAGCGCGTAAGCGGTTATAGGGCCAATTAAGAAGAAGAAGAAGAAGAAGATTTATCTGTCAGAATTCATATCAAATTTATCGGAAAAAGCATACAATTTACGAAAATTATCGCTCGAACGCGTTGCATGGCTATGGACAACCCAGCAACAAAAAGATTTTCGAAGATTAAAAACAGATATTACAACTACTCCGGTTTTAAAGTACAGGGTCAACGATATGAAGTGTTACCTATTCAAAACACCATAACTTTTTTGTGTGAAGTTAGGCTAAGTTAGGTTGTGATGGTTGCCCAGAGAGTAGGGCCCACTTGGACGAAATAGTTTGGTTCGTCCTTTGTGATACCATTGAGGGACGAAAAAGGGGAGAAAGGGAAGGGATCGGGAGTGGTGAGTGTTTGTGGATTACGAACGGTGACTAGTCTGCGGTTGTGTTAACCTCATTATGCTGCTGATGAAGTTCATCAGATTTTTCTTATCAACACCTGCTATATCAGCAGGCGCAGAAAAGAAGTGAGAACCAAGATACTCGAATCTTAGTCCCACGAAGGCTGGGCAGCTAAGGAGCAGGTGCTGAGATGATTCCACCTCATCCTCCATACAGCCGACGCAAAAAGGACCCTACACGTTCGTGTACATGCCCAGCGTTTGCTGAGTTGGTGCATAGCCCATACATCCAGTAGAGCGCAGGTTGTCAAGGGGATCCCAATCCTCTCCTTTCGCGGGCACATTGCCTCACAGGTCCCCTGTCTGGCCAGCTCGTCGGTTTCGCAGTTTCCTGCAGTGTCACTGTGACCAGGTACCCAAATTATCTTTATGTCGAAGAATTCTGATGCAATCGAGAGTGAGACCAGGCATTCCCTGACCAGCTTCGAATGCACCATAATAGAGCCTAGGGCCCTGATAGCCGCTTGGCTATCGGAGTAAATATTTACCTTCTTAACAGTTATTACGCAAGTAAGTAACCAGTCAGCTGCTTCTTTAATTGCGGCCACCTCTGCTTGGAACACACTGCAGTGATCCGGTAGCCTGAATTTGAGTTTGATGGGGAGCTCTTTGCAGAATACTCCTCCTCCAACCCTACCGTCCAGCTTCGAGCCATCCGTGAACAGGTTAACGAGGCCCTGTCCCCAGGTGTTGCCCCCGGTCCACTCCTTCCTTGGTGGAATATGGGTGGAGAAGGTTCCGCTTGGACTTAGCGAAGGCACACACTGGTCCGTCGACGAGGGGATGAACTCAAAGTTTTCGAGTATGCTTGAGTGCCCATATGTGAGGTTGAGCTTATAGCCCACGCCCCTCAGTCTGATTGCGGTACGAGCAGCGGCGATTCTCCCTGCGATGTCTATAGGTACCACATTTAACATTACATTAAGCGCCAGAGTAGGAGTAGTTCGAAGCGCCCCACTGATTCCAATGAGTGCAGACCTCTGGACTCTCTCTAGCTTTTTAACTGATGTCGTCCTCTCCAGTGAGTTCCACCAGACAGTGACTCCATATAACAAAATTGGCTTTATTATGGTATTATAGAGCCAGAATACAACTCTGAGCGAGAGGCCCCACCTTTTGCCAATTGCGCCCTTGCGCCATACAAGCCGATTGTTGCCTTCCTTACTCTCTCCTCAATGTTGGGCTTCCACGCTAGCTTACTGTCAAGGATTAGATCTAAGTACTTCACCTTGTCAGAAAGCACCAGCGGAGCGCCCCCCATCGAGGGGAGCTGAGCTCTGGGTATTTTGTATTTCCTCGTGAAAAGGACGAGCTCCGTCTTAAGAGGATTCACTGATAAGCCGCAATCTGCTGCCCATCGAACAACTACGTTCAGATATCCCTGCATTAAATCGTACAGGGTATCTATAAACTTTCCTCTAACAATTAATGCCACATCATCCACGTAGGCAATCACCCTACAGCCCCTCCTCACCAGCTCCTCCAGCAAGTCATTTATAACAATGATCCAGAGGAATGGTGAGAGAACCCCGCCTTGCGGCGTGCCTCTGCTCACCTGCCGGCGGAGAGAGACGCCACCCCACTCTGCCACGACCGTTCTGTCGCTGAGCATTCTGTAGATAAACCTGGAAAGGTCGGCTCCGACCCCCAGCCTACCCAGAGTTTTAGTGATTGCCTCCGGGAGAACGTTATTAAAAGCCCCCTCAATGTCGAGGAAGGCGCCAACTGCGAGTTCTTTTTGATATAGAGATTCCTCAATATCTTTAACAATTGTGTGCAGCGATACCTGCGATACCCAAGTGTTATGGGACCTATGTTAGCATCATGATATTAAGTCTGCCGACATAGTTTAGCCTGGATTTATAGTATTCAACTCCCCTTGAAGTGGTTGAAGGGCTGTCTAAGGCCATTAGCGCAGCTTTGCTGTCGCGGCAGACACATACAGATCTCCTTCTCCATCCACAACAAAGTTCATCGCTTCGTGAACAGCATACACCTCCGCTTGCAACACAGATGCTTGCATTCCAAGAGGGAAGTGTAGTTTTGTCCCGCTTGATACCGTGCTCGGTCCTGGAGCCATCCGTGAAAATGCGAGAACAGTGTTTGCCGGGCTTATTTTCTGAGTTTGACCAGGCAGCACCACATCGTTTCTCTTGTTAAGTACGATTCTGGATGGCATGGAGTCAAGGGGCATGGTGAGGATCCTTGTATCGAAGTCCATGCCTACTCTAACCAGATTGCCTGCAAGGGCTCTCTTCGGATGAAAACATCAAGTAGTGGTAGACTAACCAGAGCATCTAATGCCGGGCCTGAAGTGGTCGGAAAAGCTCCGGTGCAACAGATGGTCACAATGCATTGTAGTCTCGCTAAAGTCCTCCTGACTCCCACGAGAGTGAAGTCGGTTCATTCAGACCATGCATAGGTGATAATTGATCTCATCATAGCCGTGTAGATCCATAGGATCTTGCTACGAGAAAGACCCCTCTTCCACTACACTTGTACTGCCAGAAGGCAATTACTTCTAAAGGAGTTTACTATATAAGATTACTCAAAGATATTTGATTTCTTTGGATAGCTGAATTGTGACTCCATTTCGCTTAGGCAGAATGAGTCCATCAAGCTCCCTCCTTCTGGTGACGAGGACAATACCAGTATTAGTAGGGTTCGCCGATAGCCCATTCGCACAGCACTAATTGTCAATCATATCCAGAATTCCCAGCCGGCTACGAGTGGCATAAACGCTTCAGAAGAGATAGTGAGTACATCGAGGATGAGGAACATAGTGGCAGGCCGTCGACTTATATCGAAAAGTAATGAAAAAACCAAAAATGTTTAAGAAAAGTTGATGAATAACCGCAAATTAACCATCAGAAAGCTGGCAGAGGACTTGAACATTGCTTGTGGATACGTTCAGGACATTGTGGTTATTCATTTGGGTTTGCGTAGTGTTGACGCAAAGTTGATCCTAAAAGATTTCATGCAATAAATGGATCGCGTTGATATCGCCAAATACATGATTTCTGAGCCTGCATCCGACCCAACATTCATAGAGTGAAGATGAGGCGTGAGTACGCGGGTTTATGAGTAGGACACGCAATCCAGATATCAGCTGAGTAGGCGAGTGAGCAAAGAGCTCCAAATGAAGTAAAAAAGTACGTCGTTTTCAGTAAAAATAGTAAGTGATGCTCACGGTTTTTATGGATTGCGATGGTATTTTATGCCACGAAATTTTGCCAGAAGGTGAGACAGTTAATAAGGACAATTATTTGGGAGATATCAGACGTAAATTGCCTTCCACCAAAAAAAAAAGAATTTGTGGAAAAACATCTGGTGGTTTATTGTCCATTATAACGTACCATCGCAGAGTGTCAACATTACTCATGATTTTTTGATCAAGAATGAAACGAATACCATTAAACAGCCATCGAATTCACCTGATTTGGCACCCTGCAATTTTTTTCTGTTTCAGCGAGTTAAAAAAGCACTACGAGGAACTCGTTTATTAGCCTAAAGGAGGTACAGTAGAGCGCCGATTATCCGAAACAATTGGTGCAGAGGGTGTTCGGATAATCGATTTTTCGGATAAACGAACATTTG